>NC_057814.1:435477090-435614445 GCF_018294505.1 Triticum aestivum
TCGACCGTAGGAGGTCCGTTTCGTCCGTTTTGTGGTACGCCACACCCCTCCCGATCAACAGGACCCCCGTTTCGACCGTAGGAGGTCCGTTTCCTCCGTTTTGCGGTACGCCACACTCCTCCTGATCCACAGGACCCCCGTTTCCACCGTAGGAGGTCCGTTTCCTCCGTTTTGTGGTACGCCACACCCCTCCCCATGAACACGTCGCATTCCGTTGCCTCCCCATGAACACGACGCATTCCGTTGCCTCCCCATGAACACGACGCATTCCGTTGCCTCCCCATGAACACGACGACGACGCTGTTTCTCCGTTCCGACCCAGCCATATACACGAGCCCTCGCCGTACGTATACGCGAGTAGGCGTTCGAGACCATGCCCATATGTACGTACGTGGCCATATTTTCTTTCTTGCACCCTGGCCGCTGTACGTACGTGTATATGCTACGTGTGCGCCTCTACTACGACACGTACGCGCCTCTACTACAACACGTGCGCACCTCTACATCGACCAGTATATATGTACGTACACATTCGCGACCAGAATGACAACGCTACGTACGCTTCGACCAGGTGGGTCCCGACTGTCAGGCACTTCCTTGCATGCGAAGATGTAGCTGGTGGGTCCCAGCAGTCAGGGGGCGAATCGTTTTGGTTTTTTTTTTGCCCGGACGCACTTCCTTGCGTGCGAAGATGTAGCTGGTGGGTCCCAGCAGTCAGGGGGCGAATCGTTTTTTTGCCCGGACGCACTTCCTTGCGTGCGAAGGTGTAGCTGGTGGGTCCCAGCAGTCAGGGGGAAACGTTTTTTTTTACGAAATACGGTGGCCCGTCTGGTGGGTCCCTGCTGTCAGGTGGAGGAATCATTATTTTCTGCGTAATAAGGAGGCACTTCCTTGCTGCCGCCGTGGACCCAGCTGTTAGCCTCTCCACGTACAGTCCATGTCCGATGGAAGTCGTTCCTTGACCACGTTGACCACGCCGCGCCGAGAGCACCATGGCGGTGGACGACGGCGAGGCCTAGGAAGGGGACGACGCGGAGCCGGTGAAGACACGGCAGTGGATGCCCACGCGGAGAGGAGTATGAGGGTTCACTCGTTCGGCTGCGGTGTGAGGCTGCCGTCGCCGCAGGGCCTGGCCAGCGGTGGGAATAGTAGGGGGCGGTGAGGCCTCCGCGGCAGCACAGCCGGCCACGGGAGGCAGGAGCAGGCGGCACGACCGGCGCTGCTTTGGGCGGCTGCAGCAAGAAGACCAGAGGTTGAAGAAGCACTACAGCCGTTGGATGGACATCGTACGGTCACTTGAGCTAGAATCGTTCATATTGACTAAGTTGACAAAGCCCTCCGTCCCTGTCAACTTAGTAGGCCCACAAGTCAGCCTCCCACCAAGGTGGGTCCCAGCTAGCAGGGGGAGTTTTCTTTTTTTTTTGTGCGTAATAAGGAGGCACTTCCGGTGGGTCCGAGCTGATAGCGGGGGGGGGACGTTTTTTTTCATGAAATACGGTGGCCCGTCCGGTGGGTCCCAGCAGTCAGGGGAAACGTTTTTTTCGCGAAATAAGGCGGCCCGTCCGGTGGGTCCCCGCTGTCAGGTGGAGGAATAATTATTTTGCGCGTAATAAGGAGGCACTTCCTTGCGGCCGCCGTGGACCCAGCTGTCAGCCTCTCCACGTACAGTACTCTTCCGATGGAAGTCGGTCCTGGACCACGTTGACCACACCGCACCGAGAGCACCAGGGCGGTGGACGACGGCGAGGCCTAGGAAGGGGACGACGCGGAGCCAGGGAAGACGCAACAGTGGAAGGCCGCATGGAGAGGAGTACGAGGGTTCACTGGTTCGGCTGCGGTGTGAGGCTGCCGTCGCCGCAGAATAACAGGGGGTGTGGGTGAGTGGAGGGATGGCCTGGCCAGCGGTGGGAGTAGTATGGGGACGGTGAGGCCTCCGCGGCAGCATAGCTGGCCATGGGAGGCAGGAGCAGGCGGCACGACCGGCGCTGCTTTGGGCGGCTGGACCAAGAAGACTAGAGGTTGAAGAAGCACTATGGCCGTTGGATGGACATCGTACGGTCACTGAAGCTAGAATCGTTTATATTGACTAAGTTGACAAAGCCCTTGGTACGCTCCAACTTAGTTGGCCCACAGGTCAGCCTCCGAAACAGTGCGCCCCAGATGTCAGGGGGAGGAATCATTTTTTGGGGGACCGAAGCTAAGAATATCCGAGAATGAAGAAGAAGCACGACATCCGTTGGATAGACATCCAACGGCCACTGCTGCTAGAACCGTGTGTTGACTATAATAAGTTGACAAAGCCTTGCATACGCGTCAACTTATTTTTTTTAGGGGACGCGTCACTTAGTAGGCCCACAAGTGTGTGGCAGAGAACTTATAGCCCATTTGCGTTTTGTAAGAATGTACAGCCCATTTTTGAATTCTAATGGAATTTACAATAGCCCATTTACAGTTTGTTAAAAGTACAGCCCATTTTCTAGCTAGGACAACGATTAATAATTTCAACCAACCGTTGAAGACAGAATTCAATAAAATTTCCCACATTTTGATGGGATCCGAAATATTTTTATCCCGAAATTTCTAGTCAGATTAAATATAAATTTGTATTACTTAAAAAATCAAACGAAACATTGCACGCGCAACAATGAAAATTTAAGATTTTCAAAATCCATAAATAATAATTTATAAACTAATTTCTTGTTTGGTGCATTTTTTTTATAGTTACTGCCCAGTTTTTATAATTACATCCCATTTATTATTTTTAAAGCCCATTTTCCTGTTAAGCCTAATGCATCCCTCCTAGGAAAGATTTGCAGCCAGCGGGGCGGAGAATAACAAGTTGACCTTGCCTGGGTATTCCTCAAAAAGACGTATAGCTGGGCTAGCCATTTTCATCTTGAAAAAATTAGTATCTGGGCTGGATATCTGGCCTGGGCTAGATGGGCCACAGCCCGCCCAGTTAATACCCTGCTTTCCTCTGAACAACAACGAAATCATCGCCAAGAAAAACTCTGCAGTTCTCACGCCTCAAAAACACAAATACTGCTCGAGCTGCTTGGTCCCAGCTGTCGGCCACACCTTGTGCAATTCTCTCGTTTATATTGACTACATAGGTTGACAATGGTGTGGGACCGTGATGTCGAAACCAGGAGAAAGCAAAAAAAATATAGTTGTACATAATAAGGAGGCACTTGCGTATGTACGGCTATGGCCCTAGTGGGTCCCTAGTGTCATCCAGTCAAAAGAAAGTCATCTCCTGAATCCTCATGTTCGTTGACGATGTTAACAATGCTCGGTGCCATGGCGAGCGCAACAACTCGAAGGACAACGGAGAGGGCCTCGCAGGCCCTACGGATGGTCTGATACAGCGCCCGCTGCTCATTCAGGAAGCCAGGATCATCGGACACCTATGAGCACCTTTGAGAAACTGAGACGGCATGAAACGGTAAGGCCGCGCTTGGGAGCTCTGGTTTATTTCAAACCTGTATTAACATACAAGTGTAATTTACTCATCATCGGAAACAACGCGTAAAATACATGCATATTGAAACCGAGGGCCCGAGGTCTCTAAGTAAAACTGGCGGGTTACGCGTGTAATTTGAGAGACCAGTGTATATTTTACGAGCACTGCTATATGGACGACATTACCAGACGATACATGCACGACGTGCGTATCATGCCATCCATGGGCAAGGCTGAAACAGCAGCTAACGGCTAGATTAGCAATCGTCCGAGTGTCGTTCAGCGTTTTTATCGTGTGTGAAGTACTTCCGATATTTTACTAGTCAAAATTGACCAACCAAGCGCCTTCGCCCGAGACCATCTGCTTTAATTTACAAGCGTCAGTTTTACAAGCGGTTTTGGTTGGAAAACGACGATCTAATCACGGCCTAATATCATGAGTTGGTCGGATGAGCATATGGTTTCACGTCTAACCTACCCGACTTGTCGTATAGGCTATGAATGAAACATCAAACGATGAACTTCTTAAGCACGGAAACAACAGAAGAGGATGATCTTCTTAACAAGCAAATCACTGGCATTAGATCGAGATGCAAAACAATACGAAGCATTATTCTCAGGAGGCATGGTGAACAGCTCGTGATGCCGCATGCCACAACATTCCAAGCTCAACTTTGCAATCAAACACAAGGCCTGGCGTTACATAGACAATATTCAGAACAAACTCTTAACACAGGAATATCTCAGCAGAGTAACTATTTACTTCTAAACTGAACACAGGAATAGGAAAAAACACTCGACGCTGCTCACAGCAAGGGCGTCCCACTCAAAAATATCAAATGCATGTCTTCTGGCTAACATCAATGAGCAAATTTTGACAAGGTTTTCCAATTCCAATATATTAAACTAACGTCTTCTTGCTAACATCAATGATTAAACTTTGACAAGCTTTTCATTCAAAATATGTAATGCCTATGATCGTGGAGTCCTGTCGTAGTTTCTTGTACTTGTTTGGGCACTTTTTGCCCAGGGCACTCCACGTGTTGTTAAATTGCCAATGGTCTCTGCAGACTAGTCATGTCACCGGTGTCTAATAATACTCTGTAAAGCTTCTCGGCCATTCCTTCTGTAATGTAGCGCAAACAGTGACTGCTTCTTTCTGCAAAGTGGAACGACCAATTGGACCCAGTAATACAGCAGTTTGCCTTGGACACATTGGCTCCTTTTGTGCAGTTCAACTAAAATCGAAGTCGGAATAAAACCGAGCTTTAATTTTGATATCCCTGTAAGCAACAATAGGTATAAGGGAAACAATTACTGAGAAATAACGATTGATGACTTGTACTCCCAGAAGGAAAGCATCTACTGATCTACTTTATCTTAATGGGAAACAAAGCAGGAGAGTAGCAATTCTCCATCAGTGTGATTCATTCATATTGACTAAGACATTATCTTAACAATGCCTTGTTTCAACATGTATAAAGAACGACAAAGTAGAAAAGTACCATTCCTAAAACAATGCAACTGATTCATTTTAACAGAGACATTATCTTAACAATACCTTGGTTAAACATGTAGAAAGAACTACAAAGCAGGATAGTACCAATCCTAACAAGTGTTGCAGTTTTGAACTAAGATTTAGTAGTTAATTAATTCTGAGAGTGGCATTGCTTAATTTTACCAGCGGCATTAGATTAACGAAAAGCATAAAAATTTCCAGGGGAGAGTGGGCGCAACAACAGTATGTGCTTCCATCTACTTATAAAGGGGGTGATGCAGAGTTTGTTGTAACAAAGCAACAAGCATCATGTCTGGGTTGGTCCCATTTTTGTTCACTACTTAATGGGAAAAGACAGCAATACAATAGCTTCAAATTCAACATTTATTTTAAATAGTACCAATACAAGTAGCACAACATCTCAAAGCACACTGCACAATCATGTGGAGGAAGGCATGTACTGACCTTTCATGAGACGGACAAGATAAAATATGAATCTGCCAACACGAATAGGAAATCCAATCTCGTTTTGTGCAGTTGCACTGAAATCAAGCAAAGTGTTTCACGTAGCGAAGCAAAATGTCGCAATAGCAACAAGTTGAATAAATATCCCTGTTTAAACAGAGGCAAGAAAGGAATCAATTACTGGCTAATAAAGGAGGATGAAACATGCGGCCACAAAAATGGTAATCCCGCCAATCCCTAACAAGTGTTGCAGTTTTGAAATAAGATTCAGTAGTTAATTCTGAGAGTGGCATCAATTACTGGCTTATAAAGGGGGTGATGCTGAATTTTTTGTAACAAAGCAACAAACATCATGTCTGGGTTGGTCCCATTTTTGTTCACTACTTAATGGGAAAAGACAGCAATACAATAGCTTCAATTCAACATTTATTTAAAACAATACCAATACAAGTAGCACAACATCTCAAAGCACACTGCACAATCATGTAGATGAAGGCATGTACTGACCTTTCATGAGTCGGACAAGATAAAATATGAATCTGCCAACAGGAATAGGAAATCCAATCTCGTTTTGTGCAGTTGCACTGAAATAAAGCAAAGTGTTTCACGTAGCGAAGCAAAATGTCGCAATAGCAACAAGTTGAATAGATATCCCTATTTAAACAGAGGCAAAAAAGGAATCAATTACTGGCTAATAAAGGAGGATGAAACATGCGGCCACAAAAATGGTAATCCCGCCAATCCCTAACAAGTGTTGCAGTTTTGAAATAAGATTCAGTAGTTAATTCTGAGAGTGGCATCAATTGCTGGCTTATAAAGGGGGTGATGCTGAATTTTTTGTAACAAAGCAACAAGCATCATGTCTGGGTTGGTCCCATTTTTGTTCACTACTTAATGGGAAAAGACAGCAATACAATAGCTTCAATTCAACATTTATTTAAAACAGTACCAAAACAAGTAGCACAACATCTCAAAGCACACTGCACATCATGTGGTTGAGACCAAGATTTGAAACAACTCGCCACGAAGACTGGAAACAAATCTCGATCTCCTTTTGTGCAGTTCCACCAAAATTAAGCAAAGTCACCGGTGAGACATTCAAGTTGAACTGCACAAAACACTCTTAAAACATAAGTGTTTCGAGTAGCGAAGCAAAATGTCGCAATAGCAACAAGTTGAATTGATAGCCCTGTTTTAACAGAGGCAAAAAAGGAAACAATTACTTGCCGATAAAGGAGGATGAAACAAACGGTGACAGAAAGAAGCATCTAACTTATCTTGGATGGAAAAGAAAGTAGGACAGTAGCATTTCTAAAATGGTTGCATTGATTCATATTAACAGAGACATTCTCTTGAAACAACATTCGTTAAAAAATGTAATTTACTTTTAACAGTGGCATTGCTTCAATTTTCTGGCGGCATTCTTAGATTAACAACAGCAAAATAGCTGTATGGGACATGCCAGCACCATGTGCGTCCACACGTATAAATGGGTGATGCAGAGTATGTAGCCAAGCAGCATATATGCGCTGGTCCCGTATTTGTTCTCTTTGAACCTTCTTCCTATGTGAGGGCAGCAAATCTAGTCCTGCACAAACTACCCGACCCCCCCAGTTTCTTTCTCTTTTCAACAAAGAGATCGGTTCCTTACAGATGTGTGTACTGGGTTACCCCCTTTTTCCCTTTTCGACCTACAAAGCGGCTGGATAGCCAGTCTATACTACTTTCTGCCCCTCCTTTCCTCATTGAACCACGTCCTAGATTCTTGGTCCAGCCCACCGCACCCTTCTTTCCTCTTTGAACCAAGACCTAGATTCAACTACAGATCGAAAAAGATCCACATGCAGCTAGAGCAACGACGGTTTCAAAGAAACTTATACCTTAGGTTCGTCGGGATGTGGCAAGGCATGCGGCGGGAGGCCAGAGCTGCCCACACTACGTACGACAGCGAGGAAGAAGGGGTCGGTGGCCCTCCCGCACAGGCGCTGGGTGAAAGAGAACAGCGCAGCCAGCAGTGGATTGCCTCCCTCGCCGAAGGCGATAGAGTGAACGCTGCACCTCCTCCCCTTCCTGGTGCGACGGGATACAGACGCCTCCTTCACCAGCTGTGAGGGTGGAGAGAGAGACAAGAGGCCAACGCAGTCTTGTTTAGATCTGGTGAAGAGAGGGTGAGAGACTGTGAATATAGCAAACCCTAGCAAATGAACGCTGAGCCTCCAGCGTGTAACATATATGTAGTGCGGCGAGCGTGTGGAGAGTGCAAACCCTAGCGAAGAAGCACTAAGGCTCCCGCTTATATATATACTACTGTAGTACGGACTGAGCTCCGGTGCCTTGACTGCACCTGCTTTTGGCTGTATGACAGGTGAGCCAGCCACATTTTGGGCCCACCTGTCATAAATCCAAAGGCAGGTGCACTAAGTCAATGAAGCTGCGTCCATATAGTACTCTCGTGTATACGACTAATATATAGTGGAGTGGTTTTCTTATTCTCTCCATAACAATCATTTTAAATTGTGTAAGTATGAAACGAAACTCTTTATTTAATGTACAGTGAAGAAAACTAGTACTACTTCCGATGAACTAACGATCCACGCGCACGCGTCCTGGTCGCACTTCCTGTCCTTCACGTGTGGTACACTACCCTCCCTTAAGTGAACAACCACACATGCGCCAAATTATCGGAAACGTGTGAGAGTGTGTACAAATAAAGAATTTTAATTTCAATTATCGGAAAGGTTTGAGAGTATTACAAAGTTTGACTTCAGTCAAATCTAATATGCGGAGTAAATAAAAATGGAGGGCTACTACGTCCATCCGGGTTTTTAGTCCACACCATTTTTTAAATCAAAGTTAATAGCTGGACAAATAAAATTACAGGGGAGCTGGAGACAAAGTTGTGAGAAGGCTTAGAAATCAATACAAAACTTATGCTCTTAGTACCAACGTCGATCCTTCTTCGAGGAAACATTTGGTTCATAGCCAATTGTGTGATAAAATTGCACCAACGTGAAAGACGACTACGTCTCCAACGCAACCAAGGTGAACTGACGAAGGATATCATCTTTGTGCGTAACAAGCAAAGAGCACTGATGGAAGACAGCTTGTTTTTCATTGAAAATCGATCAGCTTCACCAGCCAACGCAACCATGAGGCGCAACCATGAGCATCGATAGGTCATCGTGGTGATGCATCATCCATTTGGCATCAAGTTTGGGTGAGGCACCTATGAAGTTCGACAAATCCTCACTGTGGTCTGTTTCTTCTCAGTAATCAAGCTCGAGGAAGGAAGAACCACGTGGCAGAGGACAGTGAGGCGGAACAACAATGGCCATCCAATTTTGTGCAGTTCCACTAAAATTGAGGAAGACATTATATACTTGTGGGAGCTTAGATGTGATATCCTTAAATAACATCTAGATGTGAATTAGACAAACTGATTTTCCAACGTACCAAGAAAGAAAACTCGATCAAAAACATGCCCCGCTTCCAGGTCGCGAGAGTCGTCGCGCACACACACATAGACATAGACATGCATATCCGTGTTTACGTAAAATTCCATTTCCATCTCCATTTCCAATCATATTTGTCCAACTGGCACATTATTTACGTTGTTAATTATATACGCAGCAATATTAACATACATCATCTCTTGTTTGCGCACATCCGGACCGCTGCCACGGCCGGTCCTGACCAACCCGAACCCTCTTCATCACCCGCGCGTCCTTCCCGCCCGAAACGGTCAGTGCCGCATTCATGCCCGGCCAGAGCGGACGCGACCTCTCACTGGCGTCGGCATTGAAGCGGTGTGCCGGCCGAGAGAGCGTCGCCCGTGCCGCTTCCGGGTGCACACGGCTGCTCCGCGTTCAAAGGTCGCAATAGCCAGCTACAACATGCATGTAAAAAGTTCTTGGGAGTCCGTGCTATAGCTAGCTGTCCTCCCCCAACTCGTCAATCTCTTCCAGTAGTGCTAGTACTCCATGGCGCGATCCATCGACAAGCAGGCGGGAAAGTTATCGTATACTCGGTTTGCGGTGAGTGGCATGCCGAGCGACCGTGTGGGGTCGAGCCGTGGAGGAGGGTGAGACACGAACACGACAGACGTGATTTAAACGTTGGTTTTGCTCGATGGCGCGATCCAACGAAACGAAACGTTGGTTTCTCTCCGTTTCCATTTTTTCTACGGAAAATCGGAAACTTTCCACTCAATTTTCATTCCTATTCCAAGGTTGCCCAGTTACAACATTCCATCAAATACAAAGGAAAACTAACACGTATGCTGATGCATCTCAATGATTCATAGATCATAGCCAATATTTACTTCACAACTAAAGAAAAAAGTTGTGAGAGCGTGTATGAAAGAAAAACTACTGATGGGGTCACTACGACTTAAACCCTAAACCCTAAACATGATTTAATTTCCTGGCCAGGTAGAACCTGTTGAAGGAAAGACGGCTGGCACCCTCGGATCATACGATGCTTTTGTGCAGTTCCACTAAAATCGACCTGAGCATCCCTGATGGCAAAGACATTGAAGAAGTGTGATTAGAATAATAGTATTAGCACTAGTTCATGAGACATAAACTCATCACAAGTAGAAGCCGGTAGAACTAGAGAAAGATCGACATGGAGATGGAGCTACGGTAGTGGAGCAAGTTGGCTCCAAAAGGAAGATGGACTACCTGGGACGCCGGGCTGTAGCTAGAAGGGCGGTTGGGATGCGACAACGGCCCATACCGCGGTGACCCCCGATTGGGACGCACCGACTGTGGGTTTTCTCCCTCGCCGATGTCGACCGCGTCTACGCAGAACATTGTTCCCTTCCCCCAGCTGCAGGATCAGGCCCGTCGTTCTATGCTTGTGAAGAGAGCAACCTAAGCAAGCAGGCTTATAACTTAGGCTCCTGCTAGTGTATATATAGTGGTTTTCTTTTTCTCTCTATATCAACCATTTTATATTGCGTACGTGTCATTCAAGAGTGAAATGATGGTTGCTTCTTCCGACTAACTTACTGTGTGATTTGACTGCTCCTTAGTGGCCCCTACACGTACTCCCCCTACGTGTATGCAACAGTCACACGTACACATGGACGCAAAAACGCGAGCGACGCCCTAATGCATGCATGTCCGAGCACACGATGGAACACACACGGTCACGCTCAGGTGCTCAACCTACACGTGCATGCACACACATACTCAGTCAGGGTGAGCTAGTGACCGTATAAACGTCGGAAAATATATATATTGAGCGCAATGAGCGTATTATGAAGTCCACTGACCGTATTTTTACAAATATACAGTGACAAACAGTGTATTTATCTCGTTTGAAATTAAGCCATATTAACCGGAGAGGAGGCAGTATGGACTAGCATTACTTTGCTGTGTCCCATCAACTTGCCGAACGAGGAGAAGGTTGCAGGACGGGAGAAGCTTGCGCGCGGTGGCTCGCAGGACAAGGAGAAACTTTTGACTAATGCATGCTCTCCCTCGCTCAGGCGGTGGACGTGCAACAGTTAATTCGGTGTCAGATTGCCAGAAGCATACACTATACTACTAGTGCTATTATTGTTCGACTTCCCGAATAGGGGAACAGCCAAGCGCAAAGTTTACTACACGGGAAGCGCTCAGTAATATTTCCTCTCTTTTTTGTTATTCAGCATGTAAACAGGTCAGCAAACCTTGCGGCGCATCTTTGTGCGAACCGTGCTTGCTGCACTTTGAATGTGGCCGAGAGCTGGCTTGATGAAACACCTCGCTTCCTACTTCTTTTTTTGCGGGGTACCTCGCATCCTAGTGACCAGTGTCTTGGCTGATCGTCCTAAGAATGCTTATATATGAATAAAGCTCTCTCATTTACCCGCAAAAAAGATTAAGCCATATTAACCGGAAAGGAGGGAGTATGGACTAGCACTACTTTTTGGTGTGTCCCGTCAACTCACAGAACGAGGAGAAGCTTGCAGGACAAGGTGAAGCTCACTTACGCCTTTTGACTAATGCAACCTACCCTCGGTGGACATGCATCAGATCATTCGGTGTCAGATTGTCAGAGGCATACACTGTAGTACCCAACATGCGGAGTACCATCATTGTTCGACTTCACGAAGAGGCGAAG
Source organism: Triticum aestivum (assembly GCF_018294505.1). Classification (NCBI taxonomy): domain Eukaryota; kingdom Viridiplantae; phylum Streptophyta; class Magnoliopsida; order Poales; family Poaceae; genus Triticum; species Triticum aestivum. The sequence continues at coordinate 435,488,627 of NC_057814.1, forward strand.
AGCCAAGCGCAGTAGTACGAGTAGTACTACTACTAGAACCGCATGGTGGAGCGTCTGTACTCTTATTTTTTATCTCTGATAAAGTACACATTTATTGTGGAGAAGGGCGGAAAACGGCAGCCCAACATGTAATGAATGATATCGATCAACCAACCATGCTCGAATATATCTTGGCCTCCATGCGAGCCTGTCTGTGTGTTCTCGCTCCTCGTCTCTCTCAAGGAACGGCGGGTTGGCTCTTTGCCGTCAATTGAGATCGGTTTTCTCACACTCCTGTCACACATGTCAGTGATATGCCAAGAGGAGGTGCGTTGACCGACTTGCCATACGCGTACTTGGTTTTGCACCTTCATACTACTCCTCCCTCCGTCACAGTTTACAGGGCGCGCTTCATTATGATGCATTTCTCTCAATGCATTTCCACCACCAGAGAGACTTTAGATGCGTTTGGTTTAATGCTCAATTAATTAGGGCGTGGTAACCGCAATCAAGTCCACAATTTTCTCTCCATGTACTGTACTACTACGGAGTGGAGTAAGTGCATGCATGTGTGTACCCGGGGTGGAAGCACTTCATGCATGTGTGTACGCATTATTCCCTCTAGTAATAGACGCCGTGCTATAACTACCAATGCTATTTTTCAGGCCGATCGCTAGTCGCCTTGGTCCCACAGATTTTTTTTCTTTTTTCTGAAGCGCGTTGTATAAACAGTGACGGATGGAGTAGTATGAGCGAATTCAAAGAAGAGCGTATTGATGGTTGCTTCTTCAGAGCAACTTACAGTGGGAAAGGTGGGGCTTATGGTTTGACTACTCATTACTCGCTATTAATGCGGCGCAACGACCGGCCTGAGTCTCCCATGCGGTTGTGCACTACCCCCTCGGTTCTTAAATATACTCCGAAGTATTTGTCTTTCTAGAGATTTCAACGAGTGACTACTCAAATATTTGTCTTTTTAGAGATTTCAAATGGACTGGCACATACGGATGTATATAGACATATTTTAGAGTGTAGATCCACTCATTTTGCTCCGTATGTAGTCACTTGTTGAAATCTCTAGAAAGACGAATAGAATATTTAGGAACGGAGGGAGTACATACGAAGCAAAATGAGTGAATCTACACTCTAAAATATGCCCGTTTGAAATTTGTAAAAAGACAAATATTTAGGAATGAAGGAGTATAATTTTGTGCATGGCACATGGACCCGGATGATGAAGAGGCTTCTGGCAATGCTATCAAGCTTTCATCATTTGTTTACATAATTGATGTACTATACAAATAATTTTCCAGCGACATGAAATTGTACAAAGGTGTGAGCTTTCAGCTTTTGTTTCGTGTGTCTTGCCATCGATGCTCTTTCGGAAACAATAATAAACTAACTTCCTTGCTAATGCATGTCAATTATTAGCAGATCAGAGCTAATAATTACATCACAACTGAAGACAGAGTTGTGAGTAGGTGTTAAATTAAAATTGATCCATGCATTCATTGGCAGCAACGTCCCCCCAGCTCGGTCTAAATCAACAAGGCATGTTGGGAAAAAAAGTAGCTGTCTGGAGCATGCAACATTCCGATCATTTTGTGCAGTTCCACTAAAATAGAGCTGAGCGTCCCTGTTCCAAAGATATTAAGTGTGATTACGATAATAGAGGACTGCTGATGAAACAACAAACACACAAATAGAAGCCGGTCACCTTTGCAGTCTCTCTTAAGACTAACTAGTTGGAGAAGATTAGGCTCGGAGTTGGATGAGGAGGATAGAGCAAAACCAATCTCCCTTTGTGCAGTCGCACTGAAATGTAGAGACGTTGCCCGTGTGATATTTTAGTACAACTGCACAAAACACTCTTAAGAAAAAAGTGATTTGTGCAGTTCACCAAAAGGTCACAATAGCAACGAGTAGAAAGGAAACAATTACTGGCCAATAACGGTTGATGACACATGCGACGACAAAAAATAAGCATATTCCTTGTCCTAAGGAAGATAACAACACGGTTGTGTTTGTCTAAAACGGTGTGAGGACGAGAATGCAATATGGAAAGTACGCCGGACGAGCTACGTTTTGGGCAAAGAACTATGGAAGATCCACATGCAGCGACGTGGGAAGACGGGCAGTGGAGCAAGGCCGGAGGGGATACCTGGAGGTCGTCGGGATGTAACTAGGTGAGCGGCGGCGGGCGGAATCTGCGAGCAGGTGGCGTAGGCCCTGCCGCGCCGGAGCTTGGTCAGAGAGAACGGCGTGTACCACAGATCGGGACGTGCTGCCTCGGCGCCGTCAAACGGAGAAACGATGCACTTCCTCCCTTTCCCCCGGCGGATGGGATGCGGCCGGATCAGTGACCAACGGTGAGAGAGAGAGAGGCCACCGCACTCCCTTCCCCCGGCGGACGGGATGCGGCCGGATCAGTGACCAACGGTGAGAGAGAGAGAGGCCACCGCAGCCTTGTGTGAGATACTCTGAAGAGCGACAAACCAGGCAGGCAGGCTCCATTGTATATAGTGAGCGGACTACCTTTTTCTCCATAAAAATCATTTTATATTCTGTGTACGTGCCATTGAGCGCAATAACTTTATTTAAAAATAACGCGGCAACGCGTCAAGTCGAACTTTGTTTCGTGCACGCGTGGTACACGACCTCCCTAGGTAAACAACCTCTACAGGCGTTCAAATTAGCACGTGGGCTGCCATTTCGTAAAGAAATGAGCTCCACCGTGTACCCGCGCGGGTGTGGCTGGGCACGAAGCGTGAGTACGTGCACGGTGCACCTATTCTCTTCTTGTATACGTACACCACCTACGTGGGGTTGTGTGAGAGAGATACAAACCTAGAGAGATATAGTGTGTGGGTTCTTGAGAGTTTTTTTGGGGGGGGGGGTCAATCAAAAAATGTAACATATGCAATGTGTGTGAAATAGAGTCCTGGATATAACATATATATAGAGGGGGCGATCCACGAGAAGAGAGTGGAGGTATCATCGGCTTGAGGTGTCCATAGAATCGAAAAGAGGGATGATGTGTGTGTGTGCGCGCGCGCGATCGATAAAGAGTGCCATCGAATTTGTGTGTGCCCACGTCAAAGATATAGAGTGGCTGGCCTACTGGAACGTGAGATGGGACATGTGCAGTTTGTCTCTGTGGCATGGATACCTACCTGCAGCGCTCGACTATCGGTGTGTGGTGGGGGAAGAGGGAGGCCCAATTAACTATAGAGGTACAATGGCTGGTATATGTGTGGAGGAGGAGAGAGGCCTACCTCATGTATTAAGGAGATCGATTTGCCTCATGTATTAAGGGAGATCGATCGGCATCCATGCATATGTGCAGGAGAGGAATAAGGTTGGGAGAGAGACAGAGCAAGAGTGTTGGAGGGGGTGGTAGTGGAGTTGCTTCTAACAAATGGTGGGATAGGCTTGCTAGACAAACGAAGGGCACGCCCGCAATATCAATAAGAGAGGAGATGGCTGCTTGTTGTCTGTGCATGTGCGTGTGAGAGACGGGTCAGGAGGCATGCATGAATGATGAGGGGGACAATGTGGCTGTGGTAAGCAGACGTAACTACATAGGAAGATCAATCGCCCTTTGTTAGAGAAAGGAGAGACATAACTTGTGAGGTACGTCGATCGATGGGGGGGGTAGTTAAAGTCGATCTAGGTATATGTTGGGAGATCGATCGGTATACATGCATGTGTGTGTTAGAAGCAAATGAGGCACGAGGAGAAGGATAGAGAGAGAGGGATGCATGTAGGAGGTGGCACGAGAGGCATACTATATCGAGGGGGAGGAGTGTGCGAGTACGAGAACGATGAAAAGAGTGGTGGGAGTGAGGCATGGACGGTGACAAGAGAAGAGGGGAAGCTTGTGTTTGTGCTAGGCACACCTGGCTAGATAGGCATATCGATCAATGTGTGCCGTAAAGAAGGAGCTGGGGGGCCTACACACACCGTGGGTGAACGACCTAAAGTGAAAAGACGAATTTGCGCGATGGAGCTAGAGAATGCTGAGGGAAGGTGAGAGGGATGCGGGCGTGTGCATGCACAAGAGAAAGTTAGCGCTAGCTACAAAGATGAGAGGGTTGTGTGGGTGTAAAAGACGAATAGAGATCATATATGCTTCATTATAAAAAGCGAATTCGGATATTTGAAGAATTTATCATAGTGTTTCAAACCGACGCATGTGTGAATATCTATAACGGTGATACACATGGTGTGGTTATGAACATGTTATACTACATTTAATATATTTTATCTCTACTCTTATAAAAAAACGGAGTTGTTGATGATGGTGTGCCCGCCATCCTGCATTATAGGCCGTCCGATTTATATCTGGCGGATAGCAAGGAAACTATGATGGTTGAAGTTGGCAACAATCGTGATTGTAGATTCTTATTGAAATAGAGAAACGAATTCAAATTTAGTTCGAATTGCAGCGGTAGTATAGACATTAGGAATGCACTAAAATGTTGGTATGAGTAGGTTACATGCATTATACAGCAAGCAAAAATTTTTAATCGGACATAACATGGATTCATACTCCCTCCTTCCATCTATATAGGGCGTAATGAGATTTTTAAGACCGCCTTTGACTATTGACAAGATTAATAGTACATGACATGCACAATGTGAAAATTATATCATTGAAAAACCTTTCACAGACGAATTTAACGGTGTGCTTTGTGTAAGTTGCATGTCATATATCATTGCTCTAATATTTGGTCAAAGTTAGCATCAAAAAACGCATTAGGCCCTATATAGATGGAAGGAGGGAGTAGCTTTGAATAGCATTTGTATAGTAAAACAGGGCAAGACTCTCTCTTTGTGTGGTGTGAATAGTTTTATTTTTTTTGTTTTCTTTTTGGTTGAGGGAAGTGCGAATTGATTTGGTACGTACAAGTACAATATTACTACATGTTAGGCTTCCCTAAAATTCAACCCGCGTCTTGTTATATCCCGAAAATTCAGATATCGTGCTCCCAAAATTGGCGCCTTCACAACCTGCGCCTTGCTATCCTGAAATTACAATGCGCGCGAAAACTCCCTCCAGCTGCCAAATCCCGACACGCGAAATCCCCCTTCTAACCTTGAGCCGAAAGGGCCACTAGTTCAAATCGGTGGGGGGTACTTTTGTAACACACCCTACATTTTGGACAAGCGCGTCCCTAAGTCATGCTTCACCCCCTCCCATCGCCCCCTTTTCGCCATTCGAAATCCCAGGCCGCCATAACCTCTCCGCTCCAGCCGCGAAACCCCACCCTCCTCCGTCCGCCACATCACCGCTGCCCAGCCGGAGCCTCTTCCCCGACGACGTCGTCCACTGCAACAGCTCGACGTCCCTCGTCCACCTCCCCGGATGAGGATCCGTCGTCCATCTCGCCGTCCCGCTGGTTCAGCCGCCCCGTCCTCCACCTCCAAGGAGCTGCTCCGACGATCGCCTCATCTATCGCGGATGCTCCATCCCCACAGCGCCGCCTTAACCTACTCCACCGGAACCGCAGCATCCTCACCGACTCCTCGGACGAAGCCGAGGCCTACTTGGCGCCACCAAAGAGGTTGTACACTCATCGCATCGCACCTTCTCCTTAACTCGACCTCCCGGCGCCGACGGTGCTCCATCCTGCACCCCCATGGAGTGGCTACCTTGAAGCCGGCGCCGCGGGCGACATCTCCACGACGGCTCTCCCCCAGTGCGGGGCCGCTTCGGCGGCGGCGTCCATACCAGCCGGATCTGCTGCTGCTCCGGCTCTCGCTCGCTCGCGCTGCTGCTGCTCTGGCTCTTGCTCGATCGCTCGCTCGCCAGCTACTGCTGCTGCTTTCCCTCACTCGTGCTGCTGCTCTGCTCCGATTAAGCCACACTTCAGTCGACTGAATCGACTTTTGGGTCAATCGGTTTTCAGGGGTTGGGTGGGCTCGCCGGAGTTAAGGAAGAACCACCCGCAGCGGGGATGGGGGCTCGCCGGAGAGGTACCCCACTATCTATCTTAGGGTTTAGGGTGAGGGCGGGGGGCCTAGAGGGCTGGCCGGGGCGGCGGTGGCGAGTTGTTTCGGGGCGGCGACGCGGCGCTGGGGCCGGCGGTTTGGCCGGTGGTGGCTGGCGGCTCAGGGGGGTGCCGGTTGAAGATGAACTGCAGGCCCTCCCTAAACTACATGTCAAGTGCCTCTCTGCTACCATTGCGTTCAGTTTCGACGGTAGCATTCAGATTCCACAGTAAATTTCAGTTTCGACAGTTAAGTTCAGAGTCAACAGTTTTTACCTCATCTGTTGTAGTCAGGTGGTTTTTGGTGATGTTAATTTTACATCCATTTTACATCATCTATTGGAGATGCTATTAGAATCCCACTTGAGATTGACGATGTCTGTCTTGTGCTGCTTCAGCCTTGACGTCTTACGGCTCACCGGAGCTGCTCCAAGGACAGAACGATCCATCACAACAGAGCAGTGCCCTGGACACCGTCTACAGATTCCTCAGATCTTCCTCCACACCTCCGACAGCCACCTCTGCCTCAACTGCTTGAGCGACCAAGCCAATGATGCTGAGGTCGACACGGCTACGGCAAAGAGGTTCTACACTTGTTGCATCACTTATTACTATTCATTCACGTCGATCCATTAGGGCTATTTTGGTTCAACGGAAAAACGTCGATCCACTGGTTTTTACCATCACTCTGAATTTCTGCATGCTCTCCTTACATAATCTCACCATTTTTTTTTGTATGCATGTCAGATATTTTACACAGTCATACTGAACATGTAGAGAAAAAGAGAAGAGTTTTGCGCGGCAATACAATGTCATGCAGACATCGCTCCATGGTGGGTTGAATGGCAAACCCTCCCCACCCCTCTCCAGATTGTAATCCAGAGGAAGATATCTATTCTGAGGCGGATTCAGACGCCGCTGACCACTCCTATTTACCCCCCAAGGTGTTTGCTCTACCTTGGCATGATGATGTTAGTCATATCATGCATATGTTGCCTTGCAGTGCCTACTTTTGACATCATATATGTCATCTGCTTAGTTTAGACATGTTCTGTAATGCCACCTGTTTAGTTTCTATATCATATATGGGAATTATGCAGTCTCATGTCTTTTAGCCAGCCATAATATATGTGAAATGTGCAATGCCATCCTGTTTAACCAGGCATCATATATTTGAATGATATCTTGCCCATCCGTTTCTTCATTACATTTCCATTTGTCGACAATGTTTGTACATTAAACTACTCTTCCTGTGAATCAGCCATTTGGGTGGGAGATGGAAAAATCTAGAGTGAAAACAAGGCCTTCAGAGCAGACAGTGCTACCTGTCGAAGCAGATCTCTTGTTGGGTCCCGATAGCTCCTCAGAGATGGATTCAGAGACAGATGACCAGTCCTATTCCCCCACTGAGGTGTATGCTCTAACTTGGCACGGTTATACTGCTCATATCATGCATATGGTGTCTTGCATTGCATAGTTTAGACATCATATACACAATATTCAACACCATGTTCTTAGTTCAGACATCATATCAAATGCCCTCTGTTTAGCATATAAATCACATATGTGAATTAAATGATGCGATCCTGATTACTTAGATAACATGTAGGTGAATTATTTCATGCGATCCTGTTTAGTTATTCATCATATCTTTGAATTATGTTATGCTATGCTATCCAGTTTAGATAGACATCATATATGTGAAATTATGTCATGCTATCTGTTTTAGTTAAACAATATACATGTCAACTATTTCATGCCCTCTTTTTTCCACACTATCTATTGCATCTATCTCTCATACAATGTCTGTACATTCAACTATGTTTCCTGTTTATCGGCCATTTGAATTGGAGCGGGTGATGCCAGTATCTAGCGGACTAAAAACACGGTCTTCAAATAAAACACTGCTACCTCTTGGTGGAGATAGCACCCCGGTTGTACATGCACGAGAACCAGCCCTACCACACATAACCCAAACTCTCGCAGATTGTACCCCTACTGCGATGGACAGAGAACCAGCTTCACCCAATCTAACCCCAACCCTAGCAGATAGTAACCCAGTTCCTGTTGACACAACACCATCTCCACCACAGAGCTCCCAAACAAGAGCAGTTAGTAAGGCAGCTCCAGTGCCCAAAGGGCCAGTACTACCACGGCGAACCCCAACTCCACCAGTTAGTACGCCTATTCCTGTGGAGGAAGCACAACCAGCTAGTCGTAGTTTAGCATCTATCGCATTTGATGTTGTTAAATCGTATGTGCGTATCTTCCCATCTTGGAAATATTATACTGAAGATGAAGGAAAATGCCAGTTGCAGGTGTTTGTCCAGGAGTTATGTGTAAGTAATGTTATTCATGGCAATTACTTTGCTTCGTCCCATACATCCTACCTCCATGATGGTTATAATACAACAAATTTTCCCATTTTTCTCTATAGAGAAGGACCGATTTGGAAATTCAGGATGAGGTAACCTGTGCTAATACCTCTGCTATCTTCAAGAATGCTTGGTGGCAGTATCAGAATTACCTGAAGAAAATGTACTTCACCGGCAAAGAAACTCATCAAATTCCCTTACGTTCTCCTGAGACACATTTACTGGACGATGACTGGGAACGTCTTGTTCTGTACTGGTCCCGAACCAAGATTGTGGTAAGGTCTATGAGCTCATTTTCTATTTATAAGTATTATATTCTTGCGTCTTATTGTACTCTGTTCATGTAGAACAAGTGCCTAAACCTGAAGAACAACTGTTCTAATTTAAGATTCCATTGCTATCATAGTTCAAAAAAGTGCTAGGCGTTAATTGTGCGTTTTGCCACCGCCTTGCGCTTTACTGACCAAAGCGCATGCTTACGCGCAGTTATGCACAGATTATGCGTAGTTATGCGCAATGCGTTTTGCCAACGCCTAGAGCCTAGGCGCGCTTAAGCGCTCGCTTAGGCGTGCCTTTTTTAACTATGATTGATTTGCTCTTGTATCACTGTATTTACTCATACAAACTAAATTTTAAATTGAAGGGTCCAATCAAAACTCCAATGGCACAGCAGGTATGTTCACGCATGTTTCTTTAACAGGTTTGCTCTTATAAATAGCTCTGTTGATTTCAATTTCAATTGTGTATACAGTTGACTTTCATATCATGCACATTACTAGCATCACAACAGAGCCAATAGTGTTGTTGTACATGTAGACCCGTGGTACCCATCTGAAATCTTGTTGTGCCGTGTAGTTTCCCACGCTTTATATTCTTTCACTGCTGCTTTGTCTTGAACTAATATGATTTGAACCGTGTCTCTATTTTGATTTCGCAAGACAATGCAGTGACCATAGGACATAGATATATGTTTGTTTGATGCTTTTATTATGTACTAGTACTTGGCAATAGAAGACTTGGTAGTTTAATCCTGTCCACCTTACTAATGAACTGGTTCACCGAAATGAGTTTCATATACTAGTACATGCTAAACTTGTTATGTGTCTGCTTGTTTCTTCTTTTAGAATGCTGACGGAATATTGGGGAAGAGTGCCTTATTAAGCAATGGTAAAGGAAGTAATGCAGATAAGGTTCAGGATAGTGACACATCCTTGTTGGTCTCCAACAAAGCTGATAAAACAGCTAAGGAAGACTATCTTGAAGACAGCGAGACAACCCCAAAGTCCTGTCTTGGTTTAGTGTTCGAGTTCCTGACCACTACCACTTGCACAAGCTATTCAAACTCACTGTCTGAATCAGTTTGGTTTCTTGAGTCTCAACTACAAGCTGAAAGACATCGATCAGCTGTGCTACGACAAGAAGCGGAAGGACTGCGAAAGTCCCTGGAGCATTCAGATGCATACTTTCTGGTGCAACAGCAAGCGTTGGAGGATTTTAGCGCCAAACAGGACAAAGCTAATCAGCTTGCTAAGCTTATTGCCAGCATGGTGGATACGCAGGATAACGTTTCTTGAGCTCTTCTGAAGTTGTTTGAGTTATGCTCTTGTTTTGCTGCCGCGTTTATTTGCAGTGGTGGCCAATTTTGACGGCCAGTGTATGTCATGTGCTGCTTTGTTCCCTATATTTGCACTGGTGGCGAACTTTGATGCCCAGTGGATGTAATATGTGTAATAGCGGTAATAGGCTAGCGTTAATTGCTTGCTTATTTATTTCCTTATTGTCTTGTTTAGTTGTTTGCTTGTAGTCACTGCAGTTCTTTTTCTGTTTTTTTCTAGTGGCCACAATAGCCTATTTTTGGTAACTAGGCCAAAATAATCATGGCAACACACGGACTGTTGTAACCATGGGCCTCCTACAGGCCGTATGATCCATGGGCCTTCGTCCGGCCGTAGGATCCATTGGCCTTCTATACGGGCCTTAGGGTCCATGGGCCTTCTACAGGCCGTAGGGTCCATGGGCCTTCTACGGACCGTACGATCCATGGGCCTTCTACGGGCCGTACTATCCATGGGCCTCATACGGGCCGTGGGATCCATGGGCCTTCTACGGGGCGTATCATCATTCCGCCAATCGTGGGCCATACTATTCGTGGACCATAACGGGCCGTTAATAGGCTGTATTTGATAACTCTATAAAAACAGCCCAACGGTTTTTTTGACATGAAAACGGCCCAACGTATTAACAGTCCGCAAACAGGTCGACTGTAACGACGGGCTGAATTTGGCCCACAAGCAGAAAATGACAGTAATGGGCCGTATGTAACCGTATGCTGCAAATGAGCCCAAGAATCAATGGGCCCTGAGAAGGCCGAAAGATAACTGGGGCTGGAAACGGCCCAATGGAATAATGGGCCGTTAATGGGTATAAAGTGATACACTGTTCATTACGGGCCAGTTTCACCACTGGTCCTTAATGGGCCAAGAGTTACAAAGGTCCCCATATGGGCCGAAAGAAGTCATGGGCCACACATGGGCCAGAAGTTAAAACGGGCTGAATCATATTGGACGGCCCAGATGACGCTACTGGGCCTAATTCGGATAGGGCGTAACGGGCCCTGGGTTAGCGGGCTGTAAATGGGCTATATGGAAACAGGCCGTTAACAGGCTTTCCGTGGGCCATCCCGCCACCTTTTGACCAAGTCAAACGGGCTGGCCTTTTCACAGGAATGGGCCTCTGTTGGGCCGTGCCACGTGTCGCCGTATCATAGGCGCCTTCGGTCCAATGAGCGGATGACATCTGTCCCAACGGTGCGCTGACACGTGTTTCCTCCAGCCAATGATGATTTTACACGTGGAAAATCCCCATTGGTCGGGGCTGTTAACGGGTTATCGGATCCAAAACCCGACCCGATAGCTTAACGGCGTTCCGTTACGGTGGATGCCACGTGTCGGTCACCCATGACGAAAGCACTTCTATGACGCGTGATTTATCGTCATGGAAGTGGACACTTCCGTGATGATAATTTTGGTAATGTCATGGAACACTTCTACGACAGCACATGTATGACTATCTTGATTCTGTCATAAAATCGTCATGGATGTACATGCATGACAAAAAACGCGACCTACTATGACAAACACGTATCATCACGGAAGTGTATTTTTTTGTAGTGCTGCCTCATCGGCGAAATGGTCGGCCTTCAAGATCCCAACCGCATGGGGTCAACGCGGCTGTCCGCGGAGCAGCTCGCGCGCGGCGTGAACGACATCTCCAAGGCCAACCCTGGGGAGGACTAGCGGTTCGGCAAGGCGCCGTACAGCCGGTCGAACCCGGCGCCGCAGGTGAGTGTCTGGTCTTCTTACTTTGCCACCGTGCACCTTCTCATCCGTCCTGACGCGACGCGGGGGGTACTTCAGAACGCGATTCGGCATCCTTACGCCCAGGCCCCGTCGCAGGTGGAGCCGGTGGCGCCAGAGGAGCCCGTGGCTCATGGCGGGGAGGAGGAGGCCGAGTCCGATGCCGGCGCTGGGCGTTGCGCGGGTAAGTCTCGTGTTTTTCTTCATGTGTCTTGAATTGCTGACCGCGGCACGGAACGGTCGGTGCTGACGCCAGTTGCCGGTGTAGTGGCGTTGGGCAGGGGAGGCGGCGACGCGGGCGGAGCCGGGTCCTCGCATGGGGCGGCACCGAGCTGCCCGCATGGGAAAGACAGTGTCGTGCCGCGACCCCGGGCCCCGAAGCGCATGGCGGACCCGGCCAGGGCCGAGTGGCCGGCCAAGAGGAAGTGCGGCGGCGAGCACGGGAGGCCAACTCCGGTCCCGGTCTTGGCAGGGTAAGCTTCATCTCTCGTTTGCGCTCAGATTTTTTCATGAGCTAGTCTTGTTTCTTTTCTGCTCATTTTGTCTTCTTCTCCAGGTCGCCAATCGCACTGGCAAGGGCGGCGGCGGAAGCCGCGACCGCTGAAGGGGCCGCGTTCCGTAGGAGCCGGTCCGACCTTGCCGACCAGGTCGAGGTGGAGGGACGGGCCGACTTGGACCTTGGCCAGGATCCGAACGACGCCAAAGCCTTGGCCTGGCGGGACAGGAACCGGGCCGAGGCGGAGCTGGAGGCAGCGTCGGTCCGTGCTTGGACCGACGCGGCGGCGGCATGGGCGCGACCCGGCGCGAGATGCCGGAGGGCACGGTGGTGGCGGCGACGGTCTTTGAGCCGTCGTCGGTGAGGGAGCGCGGCCGTGGAGGCCGGGCTGAGGTGGTGATCCCCGACTGGGGGGTCGTGGAGGTGGAGGATGACACCCCGCTGCGGGCCGACGTGGTCGATCGAGCGAGGACTGATGGTGGTGGAGGCGGCGTCGTTTTGGAAGAGACGCTGCGGGCGGCGGTATCGGAGGCGCCGCCGGTTTCGAAGGAGGCGCCGCGGGCGGCGGTGCCGGAGGCCACCCCGGCAGCTGGGCTGGAGACGGTGACGTAGGGCGTCCCGGCGTCCGGTTCAGAGACGGCGACGCAGGGCGTCCCAGAGGAGGTGCTGGCCGCGTCGCGAGCGGCCAGCAGGGAGTACACCTTGGTGCCTCGGCAGGGAGAGCGCCGACCTGCCGTGCCACAGCCGGCGCGGAGCGGGGGCGCCGTTGTGTTCGGGCCTCAAATCCAGGAGGAGGCGGCGCTGGACGCCGTCAGTCACCGCCTGCGAGGCCTGACGGAAACGCTCGAGGCCTTTGCCCAGGTCGAGATGGAGCGGACGCGCGACCTGGAGCGCGCCGTTCTGGTAAGTCTTCTTGCAATTTTCTTCTTGGTGGGGGCGCGCCAGCGCACCCACTGGGTGTAGCCCCCGAGGTTCGGGACAACTACGTAGTAGTTGGGTCGAATCTTTAGAGTGTTGGCCTTGTTCTGATTTCTGCTTTCTTCAGCATCTCGACGCCTTCCGGGTCACCGCCTACAATCGTCTCCTGGGCAGGCATCGGGAGCTCGTGGAGCGGCTTGCCGCCAAGGAGGAGGAGCTCCGCGTCGCAGCAGGTATTCTTGTGCTCTTTTTAGTGGGGGCACGGTAGCGCACCCACTGGGTGTAGCCCCCGAGATTCGGGCCAACTGTGTAACGGTTGGGCCAAATCTTAAGTCTTGCTTTTTTCTTCTGCTGAGTCCTTCTTTTTGGCAGCCGAGGTGCTGTCCTGGCGGACTCGTCTGCTCCGGGCTGGTCATCACTACGACCGGCTCGTTGCCGACACCAGCCGTCTTGGTGTCGAGGCGGCGCAGGCGAGGGCGGAGGCAGCCGCGGCTCGGGGGTCTCTTGATGAGGCTAACCGGCTGCATGAGCAGCTGGCGGGTCAAAAGAGCCGCCTCGAGGCCGAGGTGGGGCTCCTTAAGGCGGAAGCCGCCAAGGTGGCAGAGGCGCAGCAGGCCCTGGTGGAGGCGGACCAGCAGCGCGACCGGTTGGCCGACAACAAGGGCAGGCTCCGGGCCGAGGTGGATCGCCTGCGGGGGCAGGTCACCACGGCTGAGGGGGCCCGTCAGGATGAGGCCCGTCGCCGCGAGGTGGCCGAGAAGGCGGCCGAAGACAAGGACGCCGAGCTGAAGGCGGCCCTTGCCAAGGCGGCCGATCTGGAGAAGGCGCTCGAGGAGCGCGACCGCGCCATCGAGCGGGAGCGGCGTGGTACGTTGCTTGAGGCGCAGCACCTGGAAGAGTCCTTCTCCAGTAAGTGCTTTTTCTTGTCGCTTGCCGGGTCAGGATCCAGCCTTTCTTCCTTGTTGTTCTTCTTCTAACTCGCTTCTTCCTTTGTGGCAGGGGCCTTCCCAGAGACGCAGCGGGTGGCGGAGGAAGCCGTCCGCTATCAGCGCGACCCGACCGGCGTCGTTGGGTCCAGGACGGATCTGCGGGTGGCCTGGACCTTCCCGGAGATCATCGCCGCCGCTGAGGCCTGCCTGCAGGTCCTGGGAACGTAGTTGGGCGGCTGTCCCAGGCCGGCACCGCAATGACGACGGCCCTATGGCCGGACTCCGTCCAGCCGAGCGGCTTCTCGCGCCTGGCGCGTTGGTTGGAGATGGGGCCGGACCGGCTTGGCGAGTGGCGCGTCTCCGCCGCTCGTGCCGGTGCTGAGATGGCGCTCCGGTTCGCGCTGTCCTGGCATCCGGACCTGCAGCTGGACGCGTTGATGGGCCAGCTGGCCGGTTCGGAGCAGCTCTTGCAGGAGCAAGCCGGCCGGATCGCCTACCGGGCCAGCTACATCGGCGAGTTCGCCTTCCACGACAAGTTCCATCCGGAGCGGACGGAAGACGGCGGGGCCGTGGATGGCGACGACTACGGCTTGCTCCTCCACGATCTAGAGGGGAGCTCGGAGGAGACGAGCATCTACCGCGACGCGGATGCTGAGGAGGGCACCGGCACCTCGCTGGACGTGGAGGCCGCGAGGGGAGAGCCGTTGATGTCGCGACGCGGCGCTGGAGATGCCTGAGACACATTGTTGTAAAATTTATTAAATAGCAGGTCCACCCACCCACTGTGGGTTTTAGGGTGTAATGAACTTGGGCTGTGGGCCTTTTCTTAAGTACTTGTGTAGATGTTGTGGGTGCTTTTGCTTTTTTGCCTTCCGTTTTTTGGACCGATTTCATGCGCTTTTCCTTTCTCAAACCTCCCCCCGCGAGTCAGACGGCCGAGCCTCCGGTCCGTGACAAGGAGTTCGGTTCTTTGAGAGGAGCGCGCAGGACTTGGGTCCCTCGAAATGTTGAGCGCGAGCGAAACACCCACTGGGCCGGCTGGCGGCGATCCGGCAAAGCCGGTTGGCGAGCAGCCGGTCGTGCGGCTATTTATTTGATGATTGGTTGGCCAGATTGATCGACCCGGCAGCCTTTGACTCAGTGTATGAAGCGTAAAGGAGCTTTGGCCCGTTGTACTTGCCAGCCGACAGCCAAAGCTGGATCTGTGGCTTTAGGGCGAAGTGGGGGACCGCGGCATCCTAACTTTATCAGGAATCACTAAGCAAGGCGGCGGGGTGGCGACCGAGCCGGCCAGCCCCCGAGCCCTCGGGTCAAGCGAGTCGGACCGGTGGCCGGGTTCAGTGGTATAGTGATGCAAGAAAATAGGGACACAGTAAATTGGTCGACAAAAGGCAGCCCCCGAGTCTCGTTCGGGGACCCCATAGTTTCATGCGTTTACAAAAGGTGATGATACATACGCTCATGCGACTAACTGTAAAACGGGCGGAGGAGTTCTGCGTTCCATGGCCGGGTCGTTTCTTCACCGGCGGTGTCCTTCTTGCGCTTCCTTGACTTGCGTGCGTCGATGAGGTAGTAGGCGTTGCGGTCGTGCAAGGCCCTGCTCATGATGAATGGGCCCTCCCATGGAGGGGACAACTTGTGCTGGCCTGCCTGCTCTTGGACGAGTCGGAGGACGAGGTCGCCCTCGCGGAACGCGAGGGGATTGATCTTCTTGCTGTGGTAGTTCCTCGGGCCTTGCTGGTAGATGGCCGAGCGACTGAGCGCCAGGAGGCGTGCTTCTTCGAGCAGGTCGACGCCATATTCGCGGGCTTCTCTGGCTTCGGCTTCGGTGTACATCGCGACGTGCGGCGAGTCGAACTCGACGTCGGTCGGGATGACGGCTTCGGCTCCGTAGACGAGGAAGAACGGGGTGAACCCGGTCGACCGATTCGGCGTGGTGCGTAGACTCCAGAGAACGGCTGGCAACTTGTCAAGCCAGCTGCCGGGTGAGCGGATGAGCGGCTCGACGAGTCGCGGCTTGACGCCGGACAGGATGAGTCCATCGGCCCGCTCGACCTGCCCGTTGGACTGCGGATGCGCAACGGAGGCCAGGTCGAGGCGGATGCCGGAAACGGAGCAGTATTGCTCGAGCGCGCCCTTGGCGAAGTTGGTGCCGTTGTCGGTGATGATGATGTTCGGCATGCCGTAGCGCACCGCTATGTCCTTGATGAACCGGACGGCTGTTGGTCCGTCCAGTTTCTTGATTGTTCTTGCCTCGATCCACTTGGTGAATTGGTCCACTGCCACCAGCAAGTGCGTCATGCCGCCTCGAGCGGTTTTGATGGGTTCCACCATGTCGAGTCCCCAGACCGCGAAGGGCCAGGCGATCGGTATGGTGCGGAGTGCTGACGCCGGCTGGTGGCTGCGTTTGCTGAAGCGCTGGCATCCCTCACACTTGAGGACGAGCGACTCGGCATCTTGGAGGGCCGTGGGCCAGTAGAAACCGTGGCGGAATGCCTTGGCCACCAGGGATCGTGATGCGGCGTGGTGCCCACACTCGCCCTGATGTATCTCGAGGAGGATGTCGATGCGCCGCTCCTGCTCGACGCAGCGCTGGAACACGCCGGTGGAGCTGCGCTTGACGAGCTCGTTGTTGATGATGCTGTAGGCGGACGCCCGGCGCTGCACTTCTCGAGCTTCGGTCTCGTCCATGGGGAGAACCCCGTTCTCCCCAAAATTTGATATTGGGAGGGCCCAAGATGGAGCCATAACCACGGCGAAGACGGCCACCAGGGTGGGTTCCGAGTCGGCAGCCCCGAGCCGGGTTGAGCAGCCCCCGGGTCGGGGATGGCGACGGCCGGGTCCGGGACGATGGTTGCCGGGTCGAGCGGAGCAGCCCCCGGGCCGGGTTCAGTAGTCCCCGGGCCCGGTTGAGGTGCGGCCGGGTCGTATGGAACGTGGATGGACTCGGAGTCCGGCGATGGCTTGACGGACTGCTTGCGCAGGTGCTCAAGGGAGACGTCGGACGGATGGCCTGTCGTGACGAGGCGATCTCGGCGAGCGTGTCGGCTGCTTCGTTCTCCGCGCGCGGGACATGGAGGAACTCGCAGCCCTCGAAGGATCCGGACAGCTTCTGGACGAGGAAGCGGTAGCTTGCCATGTTGGAGTCGCGGGCGTCCCATTCGCCGGAGCATTGCTGGACCACCAGGTCCGAGTCGCCGTAGCACAGGATGCGCCGGATGCCGAGTTCCTTGGCAAGCCGGAGGCCGTGCACAAGGGCTTCGTACTCGGCGACGTTGTTGGAGGCGGCGAAGTGGATCTGGAGCGCGTAGCGGAGCCGGTCGCCCTTCGGGGACAACAGTACGATGCCGGCCCCCAAGCCGAGTCGCATCTTGGACCCGTCGAAGTGCATGCGCCAATGCGTCGAGTCGGGAGGCAGCGGTAAGTACTGTGTCTCGGTCCAGTCGACAAGGAAGTCGGCAAGGGCTTGAGACTTGATCGCGGTGCGGGGTTCGTAGAGGATGGTGTGGCCGGCTAGCTGGATCGCCCATTTGGCAACCCGGCTAGAGGCATCCCGGCACCCGATGATTTCCCCGATAGGCGCCATGCTGACCACGGTGATGACGTGCTCTTGGAAATACTGCTTCAGCTTCTTGGCGGTGAAGTACACGCCGTAACACATCTTCTGGTAGTGCGGGTAGTTTTGCTTGGAGATGGAGAGCACCTCGCTCAGGTAGTAGACTGGGCGCTGGACGGCTTGGATCTTGCCCTTCTCTGGTCGCTCGACCACCAGCACCGTGCTGACCGCCCGCGAGGTCGCGGCTATGTAGAGCAACAGCGGCTCCTTGTCAGTCGGCGCGGCCAGGACTGGTGCGGTGGAGAGCATGCGCTTGAGGTCTTGGAGGGCCTCGTCTGCCTTGCCGTTCCATTCGAACGGGCTCATCTTCTTCATCAGCTGGTAAAGGGGTAGCGCGCTCTCGCCCAGCCGGCTTAGAAACCGGTTGACCGAGGCCAAGCATCCGGTGAACTTCTGGAGATCGCGCAGCCGCGCTGGCTTGTGCATGCGCTCGATGGCCTTGATCTTCTCCGGGTTCGCCCCAATGTCGCGTTCCGAGATGAGAAAGCCGAGTAGCTTTCTGGCCGGGACGCCGAAGACGCATTTTTCTGGGTTAAGCTTGACCTTGTATTCACGGAGGTTGGCGAAGGTTTCCTTCAAATCGTCGAGGAGCGTGAGGTGCTGCTTGGTCTTCACCGCGATGTCGTGCACGTATACGTGGATATTGCGGCCGAGTTGCGGCAGTAGGCATTTCTGCATGCAGCGCTGGAAGGTGGCGCCGGCGTTCTTCAAGCCGAACGACATGGTGATGTAGCAATACGCCCCAAAGGGCATGATGAAGGACGTCTTCAGGGCGTCGGCTGGGTCCAGCTTGATTTGGTGGTAGCCGGAGTAAGCGTCCAGGAAGGACAGGAGCTAACACCCGGCGCTCGAGTCGATGACTTGGTCGATCCGCGGGAGGGCGAATGGATCCTTGGGACAGGCCTTGTTGAGGCTGGTGTTGTCGATACACATGTGCCAGGTCTTGTTCTTCTTCAGGACGAGAACTGGATTGGCCAGCCACTCGGGGTGAAACACTTCCATTATGAAGCTGGCCGCCAAAAGCTTGGCGACCTCTTCACCAATGGTTCTTCTCTTCTCTTCGGAAAATCGTCGTAGGGGTTGACGGACAGGCTTGGCGTCCTTGCGGACGTGAAGTTTGTGCTCGGCGTACTTCCTCGGGATACCCGGCATGTCCTTGGGGGTCCATGCGAAGATATCCCGATTCTCACGGAGGAAGTCGACGAGCTCGCCTTCCTATTTGCTGTCGAGGCGGGCGCCTACGACAACGTACTTGCTGCAGCTGGGGTCTTCTGGGTTGAGCTTCACTTTCTTGGTCTCCTTGGAGGGCTTGAAGGCGGCCTCGTCGGCCGGGTCTGTGGTCGGGATTTACGCGGTGGAGGCCTCTCCTGCCAGGGCGACGATCCGGTCGAGCTGGCGCCGCTCCTCGGCAATGACCAGCGACTCGGCCAACTTGGCACCGTCTCGGGCGCACTCCAGGGACTTGCGGTAATCGCTGGTGACGGTGATGAGGCCCTTGGGACCCGGCATCTTCATCTTCAGGTACGCGTAGTGGGGAACCGCCATGAACTTGGCGAGCGCGGGTCGGCCCAGCAACGCGTGATACGTGCTAGACAGGTCCACCACCTCGAACCAGATCGATTCACGCCGGAAGTGGCTCCTGTCACCGAACATGACATCTAGCCGGACCTGGCCAATGGGGGAGCAGGAGAGGCCGGGTACGATGATGTGGAAGATCATTCGGGTTGGCTCCAGGTCCTCGGCCTTGAGGCCGAGCTTGGTCATCGTGTCGCGGTAGAGGATGTTGATGCTGCTGCCGCCGTCGATGAGAACTCGGGAGAACTTGCATGTGCGCCGCACGACGATGGTGGGGTTGAGGACGAGGGCGTAACCACCCGGGCTCAGCATGACTGCCGGGTGATCCTCCCGGGTCCAGGTGATCGGGCGATCTGACCAATGCATGAACTCCGGCTTGGCCGGGACGACGGTGTTCACCTCCTGCCGAAGGAGGCGCTCGCTGCGCTTGTCGTCGCCGAGGCTGGTGAAGACGACGTAGGCCGCGCTCTGGTCCGGGTAGGCGTCGTTGCGCATCGCGCCGCCAGCTGGAGGCGGTGGTGGAGGCGGAGGCGGCTGTCCCGCGCCTGGAGCCGGAGCCGGAGGGGGTGGGACGTCGCCCCTCATGATGCGCTTGGTGATGGTGCACTGCCGAAGCGTGTGCGTGGAGGGTCTTGCACCGCTGTGGTGCTTGCAGGGGGCGTCGAGCATCTGCTCGAAGCTCATGGCGGGTTGCCATGCCATCTTGCCGGTTTGCCAGCGCTTCGCCGCCGGGTCCGCCGCGGGCTCGGTGGCCGCGACGAGCCTGTTGTCGTGACGCGGCGCCGGCTGGTCGGCCTTGCGCTTGTTGTTCTGGTGATGCTGCTACCGTCTGCTTTCGCCGGCCAGCTTCGGAGGGGGAACCGGCTTCGCCTTGCCGGCTTCATCCAGCGCTACCTGGATCTTCATGGCGGAGTCGGCGTTGGCGTACTTGTCCGCCGTCACCATGAGCGCGGCCATGCTGGCCGGCTCGGAGCGTAAGAGCTTGTGCTTGAGGAGGGTGCCGTCTCGGCACCCGCTGACGAAGTACTGGATCGCCTGGACTTCCTGGACGCCCTCGCAGCTGTTCCGGAGCTCGGTCCAGTGTGCGCGGTACTCGCGACCGGTCTCCGTAGGCCCTTGCACGCACATGGCGAGCTGGCTAGGGTGGTCGGGTCGCTTGTAGGTCCCCGTGAAGTTGCAGACGAAGGCTTCCTCGAAATCCACCCACGTGTTGATGCTGCCCATCGGTAGGCTGTTCAACCACGTGCGGGCCGACCCTTGGAGCATGAGCGGTGCGTAGTGCACGGCGAGACGACAATTGGCACCGGTCATGCCAACGGCCGTGGTGTAGTCGGTGAGCCAGTCTTCTGGCTCCACCATCCCGTTGTACTTGGGGGTGTCGCGGGGGAGCATGAATCCTTTGGGGAAGGGCTCCTCCCGGATGCGCGGGCCGAAGCACGCCGGCCCGATAGCGCCGCTCTCCTCCACCTCCAGGGAGCGAGCGAGCTGATCGAGGCGGTGGCGAGCGTCGGTGTCGTCAATGGCGCGCGGGCCGAGTCGACATGCGGCCAGGCCACGGGGGGCCGGGTCGATTGGAGCCGGACGCCGGCCGTGCTAGCCGGGTCCCCGCTCGGTCTCTAGGACGGGCTTGTCGCCCAATCCGCCGGCGGCTGTAGCGGCCGGAACGCGCCAAGTCCGGGCTCGGCCGGAGTGCGCCTTGCCGGGTGGCGAGGAAGCGGTGTGCAGAAGTTCGTCGGGCGCGCCAAGGCGGGCGGAGCCGGATCTCGCCGGCTTGGCGAGCTGGTTGAGGCGGTCCTGGTGGGTGTTGGCGGCGTGGAGGAGTTCACGCATCTGCCCGATGCGCTCTTTCAGCTCCTCACCCGCGAGCTGGTCCAAGCCGACTGCGGCCGCCTGGGCAGCGCACATGTTCTTTGCTGGGGTCTCGTAGACGGTTGGGACGGCGCCGAGGGCCCGGCCGATCGCTCCTCCCGGGCACGCACATCGGCGACCCGGCTTGGCTCGGCCGCGGCGGGCGTGAATCCGTAGGCGGCGTCGCGCTCGAGCTGAGCGGCGTCCAGGCGACGCTGGGTGGC
Source organism: Triticum aestivum (assembly GCF_018294505.1). NCBI lineage: Eukaryota > Viridiplantae > Streptophyta > Magnoliopsida > Poales > Poaceae > Triticum > Triticum aestivum. The sequence continues at coordinate 435,509,936 of NC_057814.1, forward strand.
GGCGAGCATCTTAGATAGGTCCAGCATCTGTTGGCGCCTTTCCTCGAGCTGGGTTCGGGCCTCAGCGACGTTGGTGGCGTCGACGTCGGTGCCGATGGGGATGCGGAGGCTCTGCATCGCGGCGCGCAACGGATCGGATGGCTTGATCTGATCCGCTGCGGCCCGGGCTTCGGCAGCGTTCCTCGTCTTGCTCGACGAGGAGGAGGCGTCGTCGCCAGTGACGAAGACCTCCACATGGACGTCCATTGCCCCGGCAGAAACGCCGCCGCCGAGGGAGAGGGGAGAGTCGTAGTAGCTGAGCACCTCGTTGGGGTACTCGTCGGTCGCGAACGCATCGAAGATGCGCAGGGCGGCGAAGGAGGCGACAAGCGCACCGACGACGTCGTCCGCCAACGCGACGGACTCGTCGGCGTAGGAGATGGGCCCCGTCCGAAGCATGCTCCCGGCTAGCTCCTCGAGCTGCCCCACGGTGGGCGCCAACTGTCGTGGTGGGTGCACGGCAGATGCCAAGGGATGGCTAAAGAGAGGAGGAGGCTCGAGGGCGCTGGTGGGCTCCGGAAGCGAGGTTGGCATGAGCGGGCACGGGACGCCGGACATACCCTGGTTTGGGGCTCCCCAGAGAGATAATACCCCAAGTCCTGCCGAGTATAGTTGGATGATCGATAGTACAATGTTGCTCCTGGAGCTGTATGGAGGAGGAAGGAAGCTGGCCAAGGCTTGGGCTGCTCCTTCTCTCTGGTGTTGCTGTTTTGTGGCTAGTCCTCTTTCTTGCCCGCCCTCGAATGATCGTGGGCTCCCGGGGGTTTTATAGTCCAACCCCCGGGGTACAATGGTAATGTTATAAGTCGGTGTCCGGGGTCCCGGGCTGGGCCCCGCTGAGGGCTTGTGGTTCGCCGGGTTCCCCTAGGTGCGGCCCCCGCAAGCCTAGGGGGACTATGCACCGTCTTGTCGATCATCAGGGCGTGGCCGAGTTGAGTCGCGTACAGTGCTCTCTGTCAGGCTGCCGCTTGCTGTCGTCAGCGGTGAGGGTGGGGGCACTGTTGCCACGCCGACCCTGGTCAGCGGGTAGGTGAGGGGCACTGTTGCTACGTTCCTGCTGACCAGAGGCATGGGTGGGGCACTGTTGCCTTGGTCATCGTTAATTGAAGTCTCGTCCCCATCATACGGCCTGGATGGGACGGGAGTTGACCCGCGGCTGGATTGCGTAGCACGCCATGGGTGGCGCTGGCTTTGTGAGGAGGCTTTGGCCGTGCCGGGTTCGGCTGTCTTGCGCCAGTTGTTGGGGCCGAGTCGACGTGTCTTGCCGGGTCGGCTAGTTGGCCGGCTTGCGGGGCTTGGCCGGGTCGAGCGACCCGGCCAAGCGCGCGCCGGTATTGAGGGGCGGTGCCAGCCCCGTTGTTTTTGAAGAGGATCCGGGTTCCGTTGCCTGCCCGGGGTCCATTCCCCCGACAGATATGTTGGGTGAAGAAATGGATCAGTCAAAAGATTTGGCTGAAAGTCTTCAGAGACTTCATACTAAGTATGACACCCTTCAAGATCAACATAACACTCTCTTATCTGATCATGAGAAGCTTTCTTATGAATTTCTTCAAAGAAAGCAAGATCTTGAAAAGCTAAGAGTGAGTGATGAAGATCTTCAGAAGGAGCGCGATTCATTACTTGCTCAACAAATCAGCGTTCTCAGGAAGAATTTGTTCCTCCATGTTTGAAATGCATTGAACGTGAATCTACTAATTCTTCACCTGAATGTTCAAATGCTTCTAATGTTACAAATTCTTCACCTGCCTCTGCTATCACTAATTCCTCATCTGAGGACATTGCTAGTATCACTGACGATGCAGGGCTGAAGGAATTGTACATGACAGGCATGTACAACAGCCTCAAAGGGCATCAGACTCTTTGTGATGTGCTTAAAAAGCATATCCTCAACAGGAACCCTAGGAAAGAGGGTATTGCCTTTGAGAGGAAACTCAATGCTGATGGTACATATTGGAAGCCTGAGCAGTACCCCAAAACCTCATGGGTTGCTGCAAAGGGACCTCTAGTTGATCCATCCAATTTATCTGGCTTTACATGTGAATCTCCTCATTCTTCTGATGAGTCATTTGACTCCAACTATAAACTATTCAAAAATCAGAATGGTGAAGTATTTGCTAGATATGTTGGCACTAACTGCAGGAACGGTTCCCCTATGAAGAAAATCTGGGTTCCCAAAAGGTGCCTTGAAAGTCTTCAGGTGAATGTCCTCATGACACCACCTGTGAAGAATAGGAACCCCAGATCAAATTCCTCATACGGACCAAATTCCTCACGTGGATCAAATTCCTCAAAAGGATCAAAGTCCTCATATGAATATCATCGTGCTAACAACTCTGTTTCGCAGGGAAGAGCTAAGGGCTATGAATATGAGCATTATTCTTCTAACCATTATGTTCATAAGTCCTCGAAGAATTTCGCTGCTTATTCATATGCTTACCCTAACTCCTCTTATGTGAAACGAAATTGATTGGCTTCTATGCCACCTTTCTCGTATGGAGCTCGCAGAGTGATGAACTCTTTGCCACCCCTTCAGATGTGGGCGGTGAAGAAAAAGAACTAATCTCTTCTGCAGGGTCAGGTCTCCAGACGTGCGTGAACGTCTGAAGAATTTGCTGGAGACCTGAAAAATGCCTGAAAGGACGCATGCTAATCATGAAGAAATGAACTTTCATTTCTCACATCCTCATACTGCTTTATCTGTTCTATTACTTGATGAAATTGATCTGATGAATTGATGTCATATTCTTCACTGATGAAGTATATGAGTTCGTAAGCTGCACTAATTCATCTGCAGGATGATCAACCCAAAGCCACTAAGTGGGTCCTCGATAGTGGATGTACAAATCACATGACTGGTGACAAGAATCTATTGATGGATGCTCCCTTATCACCATCGCATCTGAAGCATATCATCTTCGCTGACAAAGGCAAAAGTCAGGTATTGGGTCTAGGTAAGGTTGCAATCACAAAGGATCGACACATGGACAAAGTCATGCTTGTCGAGTCCTTAGGATACAACCTCATGTCTGTCTCAATGCTTTGTGATCTTGATATGGTTGTTGTCTTTGGCAAGTATCGTTGTGTTGTGGTTATGGAAGCTTACAATTCCAAAGTCTTCGAAGCCTTTAGGAGAGGAGACTTGTATATTGTTGATTTCTCTACAAGACCGCAACCAGCCGTGTGCCTACTTGCAAAAGCTTCAGAAGGCTGGCTATGGCATCGACGACTTGGTCATGCAGGCATGAGGAATTTGCACATGCTTGCGAAGAAGAAGCACGTCATTGGCATTGAGAATGTAAAATTCCTCAAGGATCACTTATGCGGAGCCTGTGAAGCTGGAAAAATGACCAAGGCCAAGCATCCAGCGAAGACTATCATGACTACTACTCGACCATTTGAATTGCTTCACATGGATCTCTTCGGTCCTAACCATTATTCCACAGTTTCAAATGATGCATCTCAATATGGCTTTGTTATTATTGATGATTACTCTCGTTACACATGGGTACACATTGTTACTTACAAACATGAAGTACAGGAACTCTTCAAACGATTTTCCTCGAGGGCTTCAACCAACTTTGGTGTGAAGATCAAGCACATCAGAAGTGACAATGGAACTGAGTTCAAGAATTCTGGTCTTGAGGACTATCTTGATGAACTTGGTATTACTCATGAGTTATCTGCTCCTTATACTCCTCAGCAGAATGGCGTCGTGCAGCGCAAGAACAGGACTCTTGCTGAGATGGCTCGCACTATGCTTGATGAATACAAAACGCCTCGCCGTTTCTGGATTGATGCAATTGATACTGCGTGCCACATCATCAACAGAGTATATCTTCACAAATTCTTCAAGAAGACTGCCTATGAACTCCTCACTGACAAGAAACCCAATGTGAGTTATTTCAAAGTCTTCGGTGCGAAATGTTGGATTAGAGATCCTCATCACAACTCCAAATTTGCACCGAAAGCACATGAAGGTTTTATGCTTGGTTACGGAAAGGACTCACACACCTACAGAGTCTTCAACAACGTTCTTCTCAAGGTTGTTGAAACTGTAGATGTGTGGTTCGATGAAACTAATGGCTCGCAAAGAGAGCACCTACCTTCTGTGATAGATGAACCAGCACCTGAAGAAAATGCTGAAGAAAATGGTGCTGAAGAAAATGCTGATCAAATTCCTCGACGACAACCAGCTCATCCTCGCGTTGCAAGAGAAGTGCAAGTTGAAAAGATCATCGATGACATTGAAGCACCGGGTCCTCTCACACGCTCAAGAGCTTCACATTTGTCTAAATTTTGTGGGCACTTTGCTTTTGTCTCTATCACAGAGCCCACTAAGGTAGATGAAGCATTTATGGAGCCTGAGTGGATTCAGGCCATGCAAGAGGAATTACATCAATTTGAGCTCAACAATGTCTGGGAATTGGTCAAACGTCCAGACCCTCGCAAGCACAATATCATTGCCACAAAGTGGATCTACCGCAACAAGCAAGATGAAAATGGCCTTGTGGTGAGGAATAAGGCACGGCTAGTAGCTCAAGGCTACACACAGGTTGAAGGAATTGATTTCGATGAAACTTTTGCACCAGTTGCTAGACTTGAGGCTATTCGCACATTACTTGCTTATGCTAACCATCATGATATCACTTTATATCAAATGGATGTGAAAATTTTATTCCTCAATGGTAAGCTTGAGGAAGAAGTATATGTTGCTCAACCCCCAGGTTTTGAAGATCCAAAGCATCCTGACAAAGTCTTCAGACTCAATAAGGCCCTCTATGGCCTCAAGCAGGCCCCTCGGGCGTGGTATGGTACTTTGAAGGAATTCCTCATGAAGAAAGGCTTCAAACCCGGTTCACTTGACCCTACTCTTTTCACTAAATCTTATGATGGTGTACTGTTTGTGTGCCAAATATATGTTGATGATATTATCTTTGGCTGTACTGACCAACGTTATAGTGATGAATTTGCCTATGAACAATATCAAATGTCTATGATGAGAGAATTGAAATTCTTCTTAGGTCTTCAAATTCGTCAACAACGCAATGGCATATTCATATCTCAGGAGAAATACCTCAAGGATGTACTGAGGAAATTCGGCATGCAAGATTGCAAAGGCGTCCAAATTCCTATGCCCACAAATGGCCATCTGTGCACTGATGAAAATGGTATTGACTTCGATCATAAGGTATACTGCTCCATGATTGGTTCTTTATTGTATTTATGTGCATCTAGGCCAGATATATGCTTAGTGTTTGCATGTGTGCCCGATTTCAAGCTACACCGAAGGAATCACACCATAAGGCTGTGAAGCATATTCTTCGATATCTAGCTCACACACCAACACTTAGATTATGGTACCCCAAGGGCTCGGCTTTTGATCTCATTGGATATTCCGACTCTGACTATGCTGGTGATCGTGCGGACCGCAAGTCAACATCTGGCACAAGCCATTTCCTCGGAAGATCTTTGGTCTGTTGGTCCTCGAAGAAACAGAACTGCGTATCACTGTCTACTGCTGAAGCTGAGTACATTGCTGCTGGTTCTTGCTGTGCTCAATTGCTGTGGATGAAGCAAACTCTCAAGGACTACGGCGTCAACGTGAAGAATGTGCCTCTCTTCTGTGACAATGAGAGTGCTATCAAGATTGCTCACAACCCAGTTCAGCACTCGAAGACAAAGCACATTCAGATTCGTCATCATTTTCTTCGTGATCATGTGTTGAAGGGCGACATTTCTATTGAGCATGTGAAGACTGAAGAGCAGCTAGCCGATATCTTCACAAAGCCCTTGGATGAGAAGAGATTTAGCAAGTTGCGGTGTGAGCTAAATATCTTAGAATCTTCGAATGTTCTTTGAAAAGGACACTCATCCTAACTCTTATGCAAAATTGATGACTTAGATGTGCAACACATGAAGAAATGTTTTTCTTCATTCAATGAAGAATAACACTCTAAGTGTGAAGAAATTAACGAAGAATTTGATTCTCAGAACCTTACCACAATTGTACGCGGTGTCTGAAATCATCATTCTTATACGGTGGGTCACGCCACCACCAAAAGTTGAAAATCTTCAATTTGAGTTTTTCCTCAGTGTTGAAATTCCTCAGTTGTTCATATTCTTCAACTTTGCATTGTCTTCATTGTTCCCGTCGATTTTCTTCATTGGCTATATATATATATATGATTTTATGTCCTCTATAGCATTCACTTATGGCTAATTCTTCACGTTGCTTTTTCTGCTAAGTGAATGTGATCGGACCCTACCCCCTCTATGCTAAACTCAACCCAATCTATTCACAAATTCTTCATGTGCGTTCTATTTGAAACTCGTTCAAAATCTTCACTGTGTCCTTGTTAGCTGAAGAATTTGCGAACGGAACGTTAAAACTTATCTTATCCAAACTTTCGGCTTTGCCGCTCAAACCGTTCCGCATCCCACGAAATACTTATCTATTCACCCACGATCTCACACGATCTCCACTTCTCAGTACATGGGTGACACATGTCAAGCGAATAAGAAGGGTCAGGGGCACGTTCGTCCAAATTCTTCGGGCGAACAGTTTTTCACCGTGGCTATAAATACCCCCTCCCCTTCCTCACTTCCTTTACTCCACTCGGCCTCCCTCCAGCTCGAGCTTCTCAAACCCTAGCACCGCTGCTACTTCATCGTTGCCGGTGAGAAGAGCTTCACTACCTCGACCTCGTCGCCGTCGTACTCGTGCCGGCCGCGGATTTCTTCACTCCGCCGCCGCCGTAGCTGTCTTCCTCCGCCAAGTTAGGGCGTGGAAGATCTGCACTGACGAAATTCACATCTTGACATACCAGTTCGTCGTGTTCTTCGTTCAGGGTAATTAAAAGTTACTTTTACTGCCCTCTTTGATTCAAATGATTTCTACAAAATCCTCAAAGGTGTTTATTCTTCAAATTCTTCACACACTAAACACCTCACATGTCATCTGATCTTGATTCATTTCTCTAAGCTATAATTTCACTTCAAGATTCCTCAATTGTGCGGATTTCTGATCTGTACAACTCTGGAACCTCAGACTAAGAACGCTTAGTGAAATTCTTCAAGACTCGTCTGGTCAAATTCCTCAAACTTGTTCTTTTTACAAAACCTTCTGAGAACGCATATGGCCTCTCCAAATTCCTCGCAACTATACTCTGTTCACAGGTACTCATGTCCGCTGCTGAATCACTAGGTTCTCATCAACTTAACTCACTTTGCAGCGTTCCTCGAAGAAAAGTTGCATACATCTTCAGAGAATTCCATTGTTAAAATTCCTCAGCTGAAGAAAATGTTGATGGAAAGAAGCCACAGAAAGGAGGAAAGAGGCCTGAGGTCAACACTGCTTTTGAAATCCCTGAGGACATGTATGCTGGGTACTGCACACCCCCTGAGGAAGATAAAAATCAGCGCAAGGTGCACATTCAGAAGATAGAGAGGAGATGGGCAAGAGAGTGGAGGGAGTACAGATATGTTACTCCAAAATACATGAAGAAATTCGCTGTTACCCCTCCATGCTCAAGACCTCCATTGGCACCTGGCCAAATAGCTGATCCCACCAGCCTCAAGCGCGGTGAGGATTATCCTGAAGAATGGGCCAAGCGCCAGGCCAAGTTGGCCAAACAGGCTAAGGAAGCAGTGAGGAAATTCAACGAAGACTCTGCTGCTGCTGCTACTGAGGCCTCTGTCAAGCCTAAGAAGGCCATGTCAAAGAAGCCTACTCACAAGCCAAGTGCTTCTTCTTCAATGCCCTCACGGCCAAGTACCTCAGAAATGCCCTCACGACCAGAATCCTCAAAGCCCTCACGGCCAATTCCTCACGCTGCTCCTGCTCCTCCAAAATCCTCAGCTCCTCCACCAAAGTCCTCAGCTGCTCCGACTGAATCCTCTGCACCTGTGCATCTTGCCACGTGCCAAAGGATGACAGGCATCTCTATTGCCTCAGGAGCTTCTGCTAGTTCCTCAGTTGCACCAAATTCTTCAACGGGATCCTCTCTGCTGAAGACAAAGGCCACTGCTGGACGAGGTTCGCGCCCAAGTCCTCACAAAAAGCAGGTCGCCTTCCAAGTGCCGTCGGATGAAGACGAAGATGATGATGAGGAACTTGCCGAAATCATCAGGGATAGGCAAGTCAGGGCCACTAGAGACAAGGGCACAAATGTGCCTTTGCTTTTGGATCCAAAGTTGATCCACGACTACATTGATCTCTGGCACAAGGACCCAAACACTCCTATGCCTGATTTCAAGTTGACTCCTAGCCAAAGTCATATGCTGACTGCCTTCATACAAGAAGAGAAATGGAAATTTGAAAAGGCCAGGCAGATCAAGAAAGCGCAGTACAAGAAGGAACGTTTTCTGAAGAAACACGTTATCTCTATGACAACTGAAGAACTTGTCAACATTCAATCTGAGATCAAGAAACTCAGTGATGAATTTGATGTATACCACGCTGACTGGCTTGGAGCCAAAGTCCGTTTTGTGAAGCTAATAGAAAGTTCACTCCAAATGTTGCTGCTCCATTGCAACAAGAAATTCCTCAGGCTGAAGCATCTGCTTAGCCGACTGAAGAACATGCCAGCACCGTTGATGACATTCAGGCTGTTGAAGCAAATGTGAGTTCCAGGGCTGATGACTGCATTCCAACCACTGATGAAATTGTCAGGGCATCCACTAGTGGTGCGCCTGAAGAAAATGAAGAGGTCAGGGCAACTGCATCAGTTGTGCCTGAAGAAAATTAACCACATTCCTCTGCTCCTCCTGCGCCTACCCCAACTCCGATCCTTCCATCTGCTTCAGATGTGAAGAAGACTAAGGCTGCAGAGCGTGCAGCAGTGAAGAAAAGGAAGGCATCAGCTTCATCAGATTCTTCAGCTCCGAAGAAGATGAAGTCTCTGACCAGCTCATTTGCAAACCCCATTGATGTTGTTCCTATCTCAACCTTGCCATCAAAGGACATTGTTCCTTATGATGAAGAATATGTGTCACGACCGGTTTTCCAATAAAACATTTATTGAGAAACCGATCCCTTTTACGGACCAGTAGAGAAGAATTCCTTCTTACTGGTAGACAATTTCTTGATTACAGCAATATCCAGGAGTACTAAATATAATACAAGGTTGAGCGGAGGCTGCTCAACAATTTATTACAAGCACGCCGATAATAAACATAAAGGCGGATATGGTGGCATAACTACTGACTCACAATAAAAGCGGTGGTGGGTATGTCACAGCGAAGTGGGTGACATGACTCCTGAATCTAACAGCTCATCGAGCGTCGGAGTGAGGCTCGAGGATTCTTATTGTGGGTGGCGGAAGCGTATATAATACAAGTGACCAAAATCCAGGATCGCACGGGACTGACTGGGACTCCTCTAGGCGTCAGACTCACTATCATACTCTTCATCCATGAGATCGCCTTCGTCAACATCTGGCCAAATCAACAAGCCAGGTGAGTACTATGAAAGTACTCGCAAGACAGTTTGGACATAAGATATAACAAATGTAAACATGATGCATATGAACAGGTTAATAATGCGCACTCAGACAATGAGATAGCAATGCATGGGAAATAAAACGGAAGTCGGGCGGTAGTCCTCCCGAAATCCCAACGTAAAACTGAAGGCCAATCGAGTGTCTGAATGACTCCTCGGAAGGATACAAAAATAATAAAATAACAATGCCGCAGTCGGGCGTCAAGGCGACACCGCATAAAGGGCTTATAATGGAATATAAATGACAGTGCATGCCACAGTCGGACGTCTGAGCGACATCACGTAAAGGGCTTATATCAAAAGTAAATAACGAGTGTGCCGCAGTCGGACGTCTGAGCGACATCACATAAAGGGCTTATATCAAAAGTAAATAACGAACGTGCCACAGTCGGACGTCTGAGCGACATCTCATAAAGGGCTTATATTCAAAGTAAATGACGAGGGTGCCACAGTCGGACGTCTGAGCGACATCACATAAAGGGCTTATATTGAAAGTAAATGACAAGGGTGCCACAGTCGGACGTCTGAGTGACATCACATAAAGGGCTTATATTTCATAACTCAATATTTCAGTAGCTCATGAATTTAAATCATTTCAAGGGAATATTCAGGTACGAGATAAATAAAAGGTTAGTCCATCCACATGAACAACGTTCAACCGGGTTTACCACTCAAGCTTGTTCACCGGGGATTTCCCACGGAAACTGACACGGGGATTGACATGGATATGGATATGCTAGCCACGGTCTTTGACCTTGGACACGATGACTCGGAAGGATTTGACTCTGCAGAGTTTGTACTATTTACCCACAGCTAACGGATTTGAGTAGTCACAGGGGACTAGTTCCGTTTACGGTGTTTTAGGAGAAACACATCTAACCAGTACACACCCATTCAACATTCCGATGCCAGGAATCACCCTCGGCAACGTTCAAGAAAAACTTTGAGACGGGGAGGCTACAACCTCGCGTAGCATGGGATCAAATTTATACCGCGCGCTCTAAGGGGTGCCCCCCTCTTGGTCCCAACCGGAAACACCCATGCCCCCTGACCGGATGACTGTCTTTAATCCAGGGCCATGGAACCCTCATCCCGGCCCCTCTATTTGGTGTGTACAAGGAAGGAGGTTAGCAACTTACTACACCGTATTCTTGGCAGAAAACATGTGGCAGCACGAAAGGGGAAGAACGGTAACGTGGCTCAGTCCACGTTAACGTCGGAGTTTATCGGATGACGTAAGACTGGCATGCTACAACAATACCATCTTACTACCTTTCATGTCACCACATGATCAGGTCATCTCTCATCAAAGATCACAGTAACTTCGAAGCACACTGCTAGTTGCCTTGCATGCAACATAATACTCACTGATGCTCATATGCCATGCACAAACCATTCAAGCAAACATGCAAAACACTCATCATATCAAAGGTTCAAACATGCTTGCCTGGTTCGGAGAAGTCGTAGTCTAGCTCGGCGAAGTTTGCGGCTCCGTCACCTCCTCCGGAACCTACGGTATAACGAAACCGTATACTAACGTGAAAACCGTTGCGTGTATAAAAATTGTTCCAAATTTTTTTCCAAATAAATACTATAAAAAAAACTAGACAAAAATATAAGACTGACAGAAAAAGAATCAATCAAAAAGCATCTTCTGTTAAAAAGATATAAGGGTTTTAGTCCAAGGACTAATCTATGATGGAACAGAAAAGAACCAGGGACTTGTTTGAAAAACCAGAAAACGCTTCGGTAACAAATACGTTAGCCCAGAGAGAAAACACATTTTGCCCGAAGGCGCTTTCAGAAAACGGTTCGAAGGAGAAAGGAGAGAGGCTGACGGGGGGTCCCACCCGTCAGGTTCAAAACTTCCAACGGAGCTCGCCGGCGCCCGAAGACTGCGGTGGTCGCCGGCGTTGAACCACGGCGAGGCAAAGTGATCGGAGGGTACCTACGGGTTCAGGGTGTTCTTCCGCGTCGGTGGGTGGTGGACTTGACCGTCGGAGAGCACCACGTCGACGGCGACACTATCTCCGGCGGACGGTGGTTCGGGCGATGGTGGAACTCTCCGGTGGGTGCTGCAAGCTTCAAATTGATGCGCGGGTCAGAAGGGTGGATGAACTAGGAGACTACTGGCATGAGCTGAGAGGTAGGGGTGCACGCACGGGGGTGAATCGAGCTGGGTCCCGAAGCGGGTCGAGGCGGCCGGAGTTGGGGAAGAAGACTCCCTCGGGGCTCTTCCAGTGGCTTGGCGTGGTACTGGTGGTGTGTAGAGGTGGTGCGGGTTCGAGTTCGAGCTCAGGGCCTCCTTTTATAGGCGATCCGAGGGGGTGGCCGTGAACGGGATAACGCCGGCGAGAAATTACGGCGAGGCAGAGGTTGGGCAGGGGGTTTAGGTTGCTAGGCTTCATCGTGGAGGATCACTGGTGCCGTTCCTCCGCTAAACCTCGGTCGGGCTAGGTGTAATGCGCCGGTCCTCGACGGAACGGCCGTACGGGCACGGCGGCGGCAGGGAGCGCGCTCCGCGCCTACCAGTTCACGACGGCGGACCTGCAGCATGCACGGGTGAGTGGATGGCCACGCGGTGGCCTCTGGTGGCTTGGGCGGCGCTGGACGGCGCCGTCCAATGCTGCGCCTCTCTGGCAGCCACAAAGGGCGCTGCTGCCGTCGCTCACGGGGAGACGCACCTCCACCAGCTCGTCGCCGATGCCCGCAAGCTTCCAGGCGATCGTGCGGCGCAGGGATAAGAAGGAGGCACAGGGCGCATGGCGCCACCGCGGCTACTGGCGAGATCGAGAAGGGGTTCTGAAGAAAACGACAGCGGCCACTGAAACTGTATACTGAACTTCTGAACTTGACAGTAACAGTGTCCTTCAGGTGTTCGACGAAATGATTTGGCATGAAGAAAAAAAATTCTGGAGCTGGGGCTTGGTGAGGTGACCTCTCGATGCATCCAGAGGCTGCCTGAATTTTCTCAGATTTTTAGGAGGAGAAAACAAATGAATTTCATCAAATTTGACAAATATGGTCCAAACTTGCAGCAAGCACAATTTGAAAATTTTGAACTGGAGACCAGTGGATCTTCATGGATCTTGGTTGAGGGCTCTAAGGACTAGCCAGGGAAATTTGTTTGGAGGCCAAACTCAAAGTAGAAATGGTAGTTCCTTTGTAAACCTCCAAGGATCAAAATAGAAGGCAGAAAATATTTTTGATAAGGAATAAATGGAAACAAAAACATGGGGGAGTTCAACTTGCTGGATTTGAAGTTTATTTAGACACAAAGATGGGGCATGGCTTTTGGGAGGGGATTTCCACTCATGTCATGGCAAGAGGAGATTTTTGAGAGGGATAAGATCACTCCAAATGCCATAGGGCTATTTAAAAAGAAAAGATTTTCGAAGACTTTTCCAATGGAAAACATTGGTGTTGAGCCAACATGAGATGAAAAACCTCCAAGACCAAAGACCAAGTCTTGGATGAAACCAAACAAAATATTGTCATAAAAGAAAATTTTTGAGAGGGAGAGTTCTTTAGAAAAAAATTTAAACAACCTCCCTCAAATCAAAATAAAAGTTTGAAAAAGCCAAATAAAATTTTTGGGTGTCACAATATGTGATTCCTAGCAAATCCGATGAAGAAAATCCTTCTGCTGCTTCGTCAGAGCAGATGGATGAAGAAATTTAAGTGGATGAAATCCCTTCAACACCAGTTGTCTCCTCGCCTATGCCTCAGTTTACTGCTGAAGAGGCCGGCGTTGAAGAAATGGAAGATGAAGATGTGGACATTGGCTGTACCACACCCGTGCTAAATGATGACTTTTGGGAAAGTTAGCACCCCAACTCTCCACTCTTCACACCATTTCAACAAATTCCTCAGTCCCGAGTAACTACAGTTCAAATGGGATCTGATGAACCACATGCCACACCGTCTGTCCATGAAGAAATTCCAGCCACTAGTGCTGAAGAAAATTTAAATGAAGAATTGAAGACCTAGGCTTTCACTGGAGTAGAAGCTGAAATTCCTTAGCCTGAAGAACCTAAGATTGCGATTCCTGAGGTGATAATGCAGTTGACTGAAACTCCTCAGCCCAAGCCAAAGGATCCATTCTCAAAGAAGCAGAAATTCAAGGCTGATGATTTCTTCGGCGAGCACATGTTCTTCACTGACGACAATCCCTATGATTCTGCTCGTCTTAGAAGGAAGCGCTTCTGGACCGCCAGCCAGGCCAACTTCTATTCCTCAGTGCTCTTCAACAAGGACAAAGTCTTCGACCACGAGCATATTCCTCATGTGTGGACATGGAATCACTGCCATGCTTCACACTTGTCCTCAGTGTGCTTCATGACACATGCCTCCTCAACTTTTGCACAAACATAGTTGATTGGAATGAAGAACTCATTCTTCAATTCTACGCAACACTGCACATCACAGGAGATGCTGACGATGTGAACTCCTGGGTTTTGGACTGGATGACCGAAAACACTCACTACAAAGCACCGGCCTCTGAATTACTTCACGCCCTGCCCATCAGTCCTCCACCTGAAGGAGCTCGTTGCATGTACCAAGAGCCTGAGCTTACTGATCACTATATGCAAGTGCTGATGAAGCCATTGAAACCTGGTCAGGCCTCAAGGACAAAATTCCTCGTGAAGGAATTGCAGTATGTACCAAGGACAGTCTATCGCATTCTGACGAAGACTATGAGTCCAATCAAAGGCCATGACTCATCTGATGAGGAAATTGTCGGCATCATGAAGAATGTGGTTTTCAACATCATTCATGGCATTCCTGTCAATTATCACGATTTCTTCATGAGGACTCTGGCAAATGTTGCACTTTCTCCGTTTGGGCTGAAGCCTTATGCTCCCTGGATCATGAGATTCCTCAGAACAAGGTCTTCACTCAACTACAAGGCTGATTTTCAGAATCACCTCAGATACTTGCCTTCAATTGAAGTCCTCAAGCGGACCTATTCCTCAGCAGACGAAAAGGGCAAGGCACCGGCTCTTATAGATGAAGGCATTCGTCCATTGGATGGTCAGTATCGCAAGGCTGCATCTTATTCCACCAATGATGACTCTGCCACTCATGATTCTGCTGCCCATGCATCCAAGCCAAATCCTCAAGCTACTGCTTCTCGTGTGATGACTGACCGTGAACTTCTGCTATGTCTTCATCAGAAGGTGGATCGAAACCATAAATGGGTTAAGCGTTAGTTTGGTTCAATTCTTCACAACATGACTGCTACTCATAATGCAGTGAAGAAAAACCATTACTACCTCCATGAAGTCTTCGATCGCACCTGGGCTATTCTGTCACATGTATATGGTGAAGAAGATCTGAAGAACATGGGTCTCAAGGAAGACTTTGACTGGTCTGCACCTCCACCAAAGAAATACAAGAAGGTCAAGGTTCCTTCCTTGGTGGCCAGCTCCTATTCTTCATCGCGCAACACCGATGAGCATGAAGACTTGGACGACACTGCAGCAGGCCCTACATCAACAATCGACCCCAACAACACTGGCGCTCCTTCATCAACTTGATATTCTTCAGGGGCGTTAGTCCTCATTTTCGATCCTTTTGGTCATTCGATGACAAAGGGGGAGAAATTTGAGTTAGTCTTCAAGCGGGTCGATCATATACAGGTGTTTTTTTGCTAAGTTACAACTCTCGTTCTTCCGATAACTTTGCTGGATCGAGTTGTAAACTTAAACTCTATGGTGGCCTGATAATTTTGTTGTGTTTTTCTGTATCCTTATTCCTCATTAATGTTAATGCACGCATGCTGAATTACATCAGTCACCATATTTCATCATGCATTTCAAATTCTTCATATTATATGTCAAATGTGTGTATGAATTACAAGATATAGGGGGAGATCTCCATGATTCAACTCTTCAAGTGTGCATTGCCTCAAAAGCAAATTTCTCACTATGCACATCTTCAGGGGGAGTTCTTCTATATCTTGCAATCAAATTCCTCAATATCAGTATTTACACTTCATATGTTTATCCCCGTTGAAAACTTAACCTATATTGTCATCAATCACCAAAAAGGGGGAGATTGTAAGTGCATCTAGTGCCCCTTAGTGATTTTGGTGTATTGAAGACTTATAGGTTAAGGGACTAATGTGTTTATGAGTGTACACAGGTCTATAAGTCTATGAGGAGTTTGATATTTACAGAGAAAGTCGACCCCTAAAAATGAAGTTCTTCGACTGAAGACTTTGGATTTCTGAAGACTTTCTGAAGACTTTGAAAGTGAAGAAATTGGTGTGACCTTGAAGACTTGGTATTCATTCGAGGAACATGAAGCGTGAAGACTTTTGTTTTCGTAGTTTCATTTTCTCTTTCTTGAGTCATAGGAAACACCGTACTGTTAAAGGGGGTCGAGGAAATACTAAGGAAAAATTTCCATGTGATGCTCGACTCAAAATCCTACACCTACCAATCCCTTCGAGTGAAGCCATTGGAAATCTCATACAGTTCAGTCATATTCTTTAGTGATAGAGATGAAGTTCTTCTGGTCTCTGAGGAATTTGTTCTAACTGAGGAGTTAGGAATTCGCCAGTGTGGATTGCCTACACAGTGAGGAAGATGATAGCCGTGAGGAATTTGGGCCTCAAATTTCCGACCGTTGCTGTGCCTTGTGCCAGCTGTCCCAAAATATCTACTCACCTAACGGTCATATCATTGAAGGGCATTTATGTCTTATCATGTCGGGCTACTCCCTAGGCTATAAATAGCCGCCCCCTACAACCACTAGCTGGTTGGCTACTCCGAGAGAAACTGACACTGGTCATTTGAGAGCATCCCATCCTCCGAGGACTTTGAGTGAAAATCATCGAGTGAGGAAAACCCAAACCCAAACACCTACAAACCCAAAGTGATTAAGCATCACTGAAGAGATTGATCCTGCGTGGATCCGACGCTTGTTACCTTTGAAGACTGTGCTTCTTCCAGACGGTTAGGCATCATGGTCTAGAGCATCCAAGAGGAATTGTGGATCGCCGAGTGACCGAGTTTGTCAAGGTACGGAAGTCACCTGAAGACTTACCACGAGTGATTGGGAGGTATGTGTGACTTTAGCTCAAGGAGAATACGGTGAGGACTGTGTGTCCTCAGGTTTAAATACCTAGCCGCTCCAACCAGAGGTACAACTGAGACAACAGTTGGAACTGGTCTACCAAATCATTGTCTTCACCAAGCTTACTGGTTCTATTTCCTCAACTCTTTCATTTCCTCATAACTGTGTTGTGTGCTTGTTCATATCTGTTTGAAGACTTTGACTGAAGACTTTCACAATTTCCTCAGTTCAATTTCTTCAGTCTGTTTGTCTTCATCCTGTGCTATCATGTGTTTACGCTTTCTGTACTCTGTGCTTGTCTTCATTTCATCATGATGACCATGCTTGTGTTCTGTTATGTTTACTTTTGAGTACTTATTCTGCTGCAAGTAGTTCTTCGCTAAGGAATTTCCTCACCGGCAAAGTCCTGAGTGAAGAATTCATAAAAATCGCCTATTCACCCCCCTCTAGTCGATATAACGCACTTTCACATCTAGAGTATTAAGTTCAAAGGAACAGAGTAATGCTTTAAGTAATATGACATGATGTAGAGGGATAAACTCATGCAATATGAAATAAACCCCATCTTGTAATCCTCGATGGCAACAATACAATACGTGCCTTGCTGCCCCTGCTATCACTGGGAAAGGACACCGCAAATTGAACCCAAAGCTAAGCACTTCTCCCATTGCAAGAAAGATCAATCTAGTAGGCCAAACCAAACTGATAATTCGAAGAGACTTGCAAAGATAACCAATCATACACAAAAGAATTCAGAGAAGATTCAAATATTGTTCATAGATAAACTTGATCATAAACCCACAATTCATCGGTCTCAACAAACACACCGCAAAAGAAAATTACATCGAATAGATCTCCACGAGAAACGTGGAGAACTTTGTATTGAGATCCAAAGAGAGAGAAGAAGCCATCTAGCTAATAACTATGGACCCGAAGGTCTGAGGAAACTACTCACACATCATCGCAGAGGCTATGGTGTTGATGTAGAAGCCCTCTGTGATCAATGCCTGATACGTCTCCAACGTATCTATAATTTTTTATTGCTTCATGCTATATTATATTCTGTTTTGGATGATTAATGGGCTTTGTTATACACTTTTATATTATTTTTGGGACTAACCTATTAACCGGAGGCCCAGACCAAATTTGCTGTTTTTTGCCTATTTCAGAGTTTCGCAGAAAAAGAATATCAAACTGAGTCCAAACGGAATGAAACCTTCGGGAACGTGATTTTCGGAACAAACGTGATCCAGAGGACTTGGAGCCTACGTCAAGAAAGCAACCAGGAGAGCATGAGGCAGGGTGGCGCGCCTACCCCTCTGGGCGCGCTCTCCACCCTCATGGGGCCCATGTAGCTGCACCGACGTACTTCTTCTTCCTATATATACCTACGTACCCCCAAACCAACAGAAGTATCCACAAAAACCTAATTCCACTGCCGCAACCTTCTGTACCCGTGAGATCCCATCTTAGGGCCTTTGCCGGCGTCCTGCCGGAAGGGGCATTGATCACAGAGGGCTTCTACATCAACACCATAGCCTCTCCGATGATGTGTGAGTAGTTTACCTCAGACCTTCGGGTCCATAGTTATTAGCTAGATGGCTTCTTCTCTCTCTTTGGATCTCAATACAAAGTTCTGCACGATTCTCATGGAAATCTATTTGATGTAATCTTCTTTTGCGGTGTGTTTGTTGAGACCGATGAATTGTGGGTTTATGATCAAGTTTATCTATGAAAAATATTTGAATCTTCTCTGAATTCTTTTATGTATGATTGGTTATCTCTGCAAGTCTCTTCGAATTATCAGTTTGGTTTGGCCTACTAGATTGATCTTTCTTGCAATGGGAGAAGTGCTTAGCTTAGGGTTCAATCTTGCGGTGTCCTTTCCCAGTGACAGCAGGGGCAGCAAGGCACGTATTGTATTTTTGCCATCGAGGATAAAAAGATGGGGTTTATATCACATTGCATGAGTTTATCCCTCTACATCATGTCATCTTTCTTAAAGCATTACTCTGTTCTTATGAACTTAATACTCTAGATGCATGCTGGATAGCGGTCGATGTGTGGAGTAATAGTAGTAGATGCAGAATCGTTTCGGTCTACTTGTCGCGGACGTGATGCCTATATACATGATCATACCTAGATATTCTCATAACTATGCTCAATTCTATCAATTGCTCAACAGTAATTTGTTCACCCACTGTAATACTTATGCTCTCGAGAGAAGCCACTAGTGAAACCTATGGCCCCGGGGTCTATTTTCCATCATATTAATCCTCCAACACTTAGTTATTTTTATTGCCTTTTATTTTACTTTGCATCTTTATCATAAAATTACCAAAAATATTATCTTATCATATCTATCAGATCTCACTTTCGTAAGTGACCGTGAAGGGATTGACAACCCCTTTATTGCGTTGGTTGCGAGGTTTTTATTTGTTTGTGTAGGTGCGAGGGACTCATGCGTGGCCTCCTACTGGATTGTACCTTGGTTCTAAAAAATTGAGGGAAATACTTACGCTGCTTTACTGCATCACCCTTTCCTCTTCAAGGGAAAACCAATGCAGTGCTCAAGAGGTAGCAATGCCCCCTCCGGTAGGACGCTGGAAAAGGCCCCAAGATGGGATCACACGGGTACAGAAGGTTGCGGCGGTGGAATTAGGTTTTTGTGGATGCTTCTGTTGGTTTGGGGGTACGTCGGTATATATAGGAGGAAGAAGTACGTCGGTGGAGCAACATGGGCCCCACGAGGGTGGAGGGCGCGCCTTGGGGGGTAGGAGCACCCCCCTGCCTCGTGCTCTCCTAGTTTATTTCTTGACATAGACTCCAAGTCCTCTGGATCACGTTTGTTCCGAAAATCACGTTCCCGAAGGTTTCATTCCGTTTGGACTCCGTTTGATATTCTTTTTCTACGAAACTCTGAAATAGGCAAAAAAACAGCAATTTGGGCTGGGCCTCCGGTTAATAGGTTAGTCCCAAAAATAATATAAAAGTGTATAACAAAGCCCATTAATCATCCAAAACAGAATATAATATAGCATGAAGCAATCAAAAATTATAGATACGTTGGAGACGTATCACCACTCCCTACGGCTCCACTGTGAGCTCGCCCTCCTCTCGCCGCTCTCCCCTGTCCCTCTGACTAGCCGTAGCCGCTCCACCGCGTTGCAGACCTCCGCCGCCCGCCATGGTCGCCGTCCGCGCACCGTGCGCGCTCCCGCACCCCCGCGCGAGTCACTGGCGCCCTCTAGGGCGCGCACAGCACTGAGCCGCAGCCCCATCCACACCCCTAGGCCGCTCCCACCGCGATTCGAACGGGGCCCGAGCGCCACCACCGCTCCCCGTCGCCGCTCCGGCCAGCTCCGGCCTCCCCAGCGTCGCCTATTACCACCACTTGACGCGGCGTCAACCCGGCGTTCGAAAGAGCCCACCCGCGCCTCCGTTCGTGCCCCCTGTCGCCGACTCCATCCTCGCACAACTCCGGCGACAGCAAACCTCAACACCGGTGATGCTCCGACCGTCCCCGGCGCCGGCCGTCATCACCATCGCCTGCGCGACACCGGCACGCACCCGTAGGTCCAAACCGCCGGCCTGGAGGCCCTCTGTGGCCTTTTTCCGGCCGACTCCGCCACGTCGCCGCCGTTGTAATGTCTGCCGCCGGCGCGCCACCACCACCGCTGACGTGGCCACCACCCTGGTCGCTGACCGGTGGCACCAGTGGCCCCCGCTCGCCCGCTTGACCAGGTCAACCTTGCAGACTGGGCAACCACCAGCCACTAACTGGTAGGCCCCGCCCTAACACTAATTAAATTAGTTAATTTAATTTAAACTGATTACTCATGACAGGTGGGGCCTTCCTGCTAAATAACTCTGTTTTAGTTAGTTTAAACTTCCGTTAGTCCACTGTTTATGACAGGTGGGACCCACTGGTCAGTTTGTCTAGTCAGCCAATCTGTTGACCTGCTGATGTCATGCTGACACTCTGCTGACGTCATAATTCCATTTCTGTTAATTTAAATAATTTCTGGAAATGCTAAAATGTTTAGAAATTCATAGTAAATAAATCGTAACTCGGATGAAAATGTTTTCTACATGAAAGTTGCACAAAAAAATCCAACGAATCCGGATTCGCGGTCCGTTTACCTGTCAGATGCCTCTAACTATCTGAACATGGAACATTCCCCCTCCGGTCATCTGTCTGACACAGGTCCAGAACCGGGAATACATTCCCGTTTGAATTCCCCCTTCACCTTTATCGTGTAGCCATACGTTAGGTCACACCCGACACAGCATATTGCCATGTTATGCTTTGTGATGCTATGCTTGCTTTATATTTATTGTTTCTTCCCCCTCTTCTCTCCGGTAGACCCCGAGAACGATGCCGCCGTTGTGATCGACTACGTCGATGATGACACTTCTTCCTTTTCAGCAGAGCTTCCAGGCAAGCCCCCCCCCTTTTGGTCATCCCAATATCTCCCATTTCCTTTCTCTCATGCTTGCATTAGATTTTGCTACTGTAATTGTTTGCTCCTGTTCTGATGCATAGCCTGCTTTTGTAACCTGCTTATTGTTACCTACCTGCTTATCCTAAACTGCTTAGTATAGGTTGGTTAGTGATCCATCAGTGACCCCCACCTTGTCCTTGTTGCCCCTGCTTCATCATCAAAGACCCGATCAACGGGATCGAAGACCAGGCCCCGGCACCGCACATCACTTTCCCCTTAGTTGCTCGACACTACTGGGTTACCATCGAGTGCCGAGGGTGAGACCTCGTCAGCACTTCTGATGTTAACCTTGTAGTGTAGCTATTCGGTCGTGGTCATCGAGGGTGATTCCGCCTTAACCACTTCCGATACGACTCTGTCGTGCAACCCCTCAAGTGTGAACCTCGAGGGTGGATCCTCTTACGTTCACCTTGATGATTACATCGAGTGGAATCCATCAAGGGTGATTCCTCAGGTTTCCCCTTGGTGTTAGACACACGGTTACTATGGCTACTATGACTTTACACTGAACCATGTTACTAAAGACGGGTCGGCCCTGAGGGGTACCCGCGCGAGCATATTTGCGAGTGATGAGGAGTCGGGTTGACCTGGAGGGTGCCCGCGAGATAATTATGAGGCGTGGCCGGGCATTCTTAGCCCTTGCCGCAAGTCCTCGAGACGGGGCGACGGGGTCACATCTTTCGTGAGTCTCTGCTTGTTACCGCATGTTCCTAATCCACTACGATTAGGATATTTGATCCGAGGGGCCTCTGGCCTGATAGCGCTAACCATCACGTGGGCATAGTATGGGCGTTCTGCGTCATATGCATCAGCTGAAGCTTAATAGATGTCAGCGACTGAGCGGTGCGCGTCGGGTTGGACTGCGTAAGCTCTTGCCTTTTTAAGGAGGTAGCTAGGTCTGCTCACCGGCCGCGTACGCAACGTGCAGGAGTTCCTGGGGCGATGGCCCATGACCCCTGGGGGCATAGGTTTAGTCCGGCATGCTTGAGCTCTCTATTAAGCCTAGGTCGGGTTGCGGCGTATTGTTTGGCCGAGGCCAGGCATGACCCAGTAAAGTGTGTCTGGCCGGAGTTAATCGAGCATGGTGGGTAAGTTGGTGCACCCCCTGCAGGGAATAAAACATCTATCGATAGTCTGTCCTACGGTAACGGACACTCGGAGTTGTATCCCGATCAATACAACTAGAACTAGATGCTAAGGCATGAAATGGATATGTGGCTCCGGGAGTCAAGAAAGGATCCCGGGGCGTTGAAAACAACATAAATATGACTTGTGTTATACTACTCTACTCCCTCCTCTTGCTGCAAGACGGTGGTTTCCAGAAGATGCTAGTCTTCGATAGGACTAGCTTCTCCCCCTCTTATTCTGGCATTCTGCAGTTAGTCCACTGATATTACCCCTTTCATTCATACCGAGGCATAAGTAGTGTAGATCCTTGCTTGCGAGTACTTTGGATGAGTACTCACGGTTGCTTTGCTACCCCTTCCCCCCCCTTCTTTCTTCTTTCTGGTTGTTGCAACCAGATGGTGGAGTCCAGGAGCCAGATGCCACCACCGACGACTACTACAACCCCGAGGGTGCCTACTACTACGTGGAGGCCGCCGACAACCAGGAGTAGTTAGGAGGCTCCCGGGCAGGAGGCCTTGCCTTTTTGATCGTTGTTGCTTTTGTGCTAGCCTTCTTAAGGCAAACTTGTCTAATCTCATGTCTGTGTTCAGATATTGTTGCTTCCGCTGACTCGTTCGTATTCGAGCTGATGTATTCGAGCCCTCGAGCCCCTGGCTTGTAATATAAAGCTTGTATTATTTTAATTTGTGTCTTGAGTTGTGTTGTGATATCTTCCCGTGAGTCCCAGATCTTGATCGTAGACATTTGCGTGTATGATTAGTGTACGGTTGAATCGGGGGCGTCACAACATGAGAGAAATCCGTTCCCGTGATGCCTATGCAAAATAGAGAGGAAGCTAATGACGATGATTATGAAACTTCAGATCAAGTTACTACTAGACCTCGTAGGTCGAACAGAGCACGTTCCGCACCAGAGTGGTACGGTAATCCTATTCTGGAAGTGATGTTACTAGACCATGATGAACCTATGAACTATGAAGAAGCTATGATGAGCCCAGATTCCGAAGATGGCTTGAACTATGAAGAAGCTATGATGAGCCCAGATTCCGAAGATGGCTTGAGGCCGTGAAATCTGAGATAGGATCCACATATGAGAACAAAGTGTGGACTTTGGTGGACTTGCCCGATGATCGGCAAACCATTAAGAATAAATGGATCTTTAAGAAGAAGACTGACACTGATAGTAATGTTACTATCTACAAAGCTCTACTTGTCGCAAAAGGTTTTTGATAAGTTGAAGGAGTTGACTACGATGAGACTTTCTCATCCGTAGTTATGCTTAAGTCTGTCCGAATCATGTTAGCAATTGCCACATTTTGTGATTATGAAATATTGCAAATGGAAGTCAAAACTGCATTCCTTAATGGATTTCTTAAAGAAGAGTTGTATATGATGCAACCAGAAGGTTTTGTCGATCCTAAAGGTGCTCGCAAAGTGTGCGAGCTCTAGCGATCCATCTATGGACTGGTGCAAGCATCTCGGAGTTGGAATATACACTTTGATGAGGTGATCAAAGCATATGGTTTTATACAGACTTATGGTGAAGCATGTATTTACAAGAAAGTGAGTGGGAGCTCTGTAGCATTTCTGATATTATATGTGGATGACATATTGTTCATTGGAAATATGCCCTAGAGGCAATAATAAAGTTGTTATTTATATTTCCTTATATCATGATAAATGTTTATTATTCATGCTAGAATTGTATTAACCAGAAACTTAGTACATGTGTGAATACATAGACAAAACAAAGTGTCCCTAGTATGCCTCTACTTGACTAGCTCGTTAATCAAAGATGGTTAAGTTTCCTGACCATGGACATGTGTTGTCATTTGATGAACGGGATCACATCATTAGAGAATGATGTGATGGAAAAGACCCATCCATTAGCTTAACATTATGGTCGTTTAGTTTTATTGGTATTGCTTTCTTCATGACTTATACATGTTCCTCTGACTATGAGATTATGCAACTCCTGAATACTGGAGGAACACCTTGTTTGCTATCAAACGTCACAACGTAACTGGGTGATTATAAAGATGCTCTATAGGTGTCTCCGAAGGTGTTTGTTGAGTTGGCATAGATCAAGATTAGGATTTGTCACTCCATGTATCTGAGAGGTATCTCTGGGCCCTCTCGGTAATACGTTGGGCCGTTTTCATCTCGAAAAGAACCCGTTGGGCTGTTTTCATAGAGTTATCAAATACGGCCGATAAACGGCCCGTTATTGTCCACGAATAGTACGGCCCATGATTGCCGAAATGATGATATGCCCCGTAGAAGGCCCATGCATCCTACGGCCCGTAAAAGGCCCATGGATCATACAGCCCGTAGAAGGCCCATGGATCGTACGGCCCGTATAGGAGGCCAATGGATCCTACGGCCCGTAGAAGGCCCATGGATCCTACGGCCCGCAGGAGGCCCATGGTTACAACAGTCCGTGTGTTGCCATGATTATTTTGGCCTAGTTTCCAAAAATAGGTTATTGTGGCCACTAGAAAAACACAGAAAAAGAACTGCAGTGACTACAAGCAAACAACTAAACAAGACAATGAGGAAATAAATAAGCAAGCAATTAATGCTAGCCTATTACCGCTATTACACATATTACATCCACTGGGCATCAAAGTTCACCACTAGTGCAAATATAGTGAACAAAGCAGCATATTACATACACTGGCCGTCAAAATTGCCCACCAGTGCAAATAAACGCGGCAGCAAAACAAGAGCATAACTAAAACAACTTCAGAAGATCTCAAGAAACGTGGTATCCACCATGCTGGTAATAAGCTTAGCAAGCTTATTAGCTTTGTCCTGTTTGGTGCTAAAATCCTCCAACGCTTGTTGTTGCACCAGAAAGTATGCATCTAAATGCTCCAGGGACTTCCGCAGTCCTTCCGCTTCTTGTCGCAGCACTGCTGGTCGATGTCTTTTCAGCTTGTAGTTGAGACTCAAGAAACCGAACTGATTCAGACAGTGAGTTTGAATAGCTTGTGCAAGCGGTAGTGGCCAGTAACTCCAACACTAAACCAAGACAGGACTTTGGGGTTGTCTCACTATCTTCGAGATAGTCTTCCTTAGCTGTTTTATCAGCTTTGTTGGAGAGCAACAAGGATGTGTCACTATCCTGAACCTTATCTGCGTTACTTCCTTTACCATTGCTTAATAAGGCACTCTTCCCCAATATTCTGTCAGCATTCTAAAAGAAGAAACAAGAAGACACATAACAGTTTAACATGTACTAGTATATGAAACTCATTTCGGTGAACCAGTTCATTAGTAAGGTGGACAGGATTAAACTACCAAGTCTTCTATTGCCAAATACTAGTACATAATAAAAGCATCAAACAAACATATATCTATGTCCTATGGTCCCTGCATTGTCTTGCCAAATCAAAATAGAGACACGGTTCAAATCATATCAGTTCAAGACAAAGCAGCAGTGGAAGAATACAAAGCGTGGGAAACTACACGGCACAACAAGACTTCAGATGGGTGCCACGGGTCTACATGTACAACAACACTATTGGCTCTATTGTGATGCTAGTAATGTGCATGATATGAGAAGTCAATTGTATACACAATTGAAATTGAAATCAACAGAGCTATTGATAAGAGCAAGCCTGTTAAAGAAACATGCGTGAACATACCTGCTGTGCCATTGCAGTTTCGATTGGATCCTTCAATTTAAAAATAAGTTTGTATGAGTAAATACAGTGATACAAGAGCAAAGCAGTATGCACGATAGCAATCATAGTTAAAAAAGGCGCGCCTAAGCGAGCGCTTAAGCGCGCCTAGGCTCTAGGCTTTGGCGAAAGGCATTGCGCATAACTACGCTTAATCTGTGCATAACTGCGCCTGAGCATGTGCTTTGGTCAGTAAAGCGCAAGGAGGTGGCAAAACACACAATTAATGCCTAGCGCTTTTTTGAACTATGATAGCAATGGAATCTTAAATTAGAACAGTTGTTCTTCAGGTTTAGGCACTTGTTCTACATGAACAGAGTACAGTAAGACGCAAGAATATAGTACTTAAAAATAGAAAATGAGCTCATAGACCTTACCACATTCTTGGTTCGGGACCAGTACAGAACAAGGCATTCCAAGTCATCGTCCAGTAAATGTGTCTCAGGAGAACGTAAGGGAATTTGATGAGTTTCTTTGCCGATGAAGTATGTTTTCTTCAGGTAATTCCGATACTGCCACCAAGCATTCTTGAAGATAGCAAAGGTATTAGCACAGGTTACCTCATCCTGAGTTTCCAAATCGGTCCTTCTCTATAGAGAAAAATGGGAAAATTTGTTGTATTATAACCATCATGGAGGTAGGATGTATGGGACAAAGCAAAGTAACTGCCATGAATAACATTACTTACACATAACTCCTGGACAAACACCTGCAACTGGCATTTTCCTTCATCTTCAGTATAATATTTCCAAGATGGGAAGATACGCACATACGATTTAACAACATCAAATGCGATAGATGCTAAACTACAACTAGCTGGTTGTGCTTCCTCCACAGGAATAGGCGTACTAACTGGTGGAGTTGGGGTTCGCCGTGGTAGTACTGGCCCTTTGGGCACTGGAGCTGCCTTACTAACTGCTCTTGTTTGGGAGCTCTGTGGTGGAGATGGTGTTGTGTCAACAGGAATTGGGTTACTATCTGCTGGGGTTGGGGTTAGATTGGGTGAAGCTGGTTCTCTATCCATCGCAGTAGGGGTACAATCTGCGAGAGTTTGGCTTATGTGTGGTAGGGCTGGTTATCGTGCATGTACAACCGGGGTGCTATCTCCACCAAGAGGTAGCATTGTTTTATTTGAAGACCGTGTTTTTAGTCCGCTAGATGCTGGCATCACCCGCTCCAATTCAAATGGCTGATAAACAGGAAACATAGTTGAATGCACAGACATTGTATGAGAGACAGATGAAATAGATAGTGTGGAAAAAAGAGGGCATGAAATAGTTGACATGTATATTGTTTAACTAAAACGGATAGCATGACATAATTTCACATATATGATGTCTATCTAAACTGGATAGCATAGCATAACATAATTCAAAGATATGATGAATAACTAAATAGGATCGCATGACATAATTCACCTACATGTTATCTAAGTAATCAGGATCGCATCATTTAATTCACATATGTGATTTATATGCTAAACAGAGGGCATTAGATATGATGTCTGCACTAAGAACATGGTGTTGTATATTGTGTATATGATGTCTAATCTATGCAATGCAAGACACCATATGCATGATATGAGCAGTATAACCGTGCCAAGTTAGAGCAGACACCTCGGTGGGGGAATAGGACTGGACATCTGTCTCTGAATCCATCTTTGAGGAGCTATCGGGACCCAACAAGAGATCTGCTTCGACAGGTAGCACTGTCTGCTCTGAAGGCCTTGTTTTCACTCCACATTTTTCAATCTCCCACCCAAATGGCTGATTCACAGGAAGAGTAGTTTAATGTACAAACATTGTCGACAAATGGAAATGTAATGAAGAAAAGGATGGGCAAGATATCATTCAAATATATGATGCCTGGTTAAACAGGATGGCATTGCACATTTCACGTATATTATGGCTGGCTAAAAGACATGAGACTGCACAATTCCCATATATGATATAGAAACTAAATAGGTGGCATTACAGAACATGTCTAAACTAAGCAGATGACATATATGATGTCAAAAGTAGGCACTGCAAGGCAACATATGCATGATATGACTAACATCATCATGCCAAGGTAGAGCAAACACCTTGGGGGGTAAATAGGAGTGGTTAGCGGCGTCTGAATCCGCCTCAGAACAGATATCTTCCTCTGGATTACAATCTGCAGAGGGGTGGGGAGGGTTTGCCATTGAACCCACCATGGAGCGATGTTTGCATGACATTGTATTGCCGCACAAAACTCTTCTCTTTTTCTCTACATGTTCAGCATGACTGTGTACAATATCTGACATGCATACGAAAAAAATATGGTGAGATTATGTAAGGAGAGCATGCAGAAATTTAGAGTGATGGTAACAACCAGTGGATGGATCCAAAAATTAAGATAGCAGGCTGATGATTGCTTTAATTTAATAAAAAGACAGATTATGATTGCTTTACTATTTGTTTCCCACCCAAGATTTATTGTGGAATCTGAATGTTACTGTCGAAACTGAACGCAATGGTAGCAGAGAGGCACTTGACATGTAGTTTAGGGAGGGCCTACCTTTCATCTTCGACCTGCACCCCCCTGAGCTGCCAGCCACCACCGGCCGAACCGCCGGCCCCAGCGCCGCCTCGCCGCCCCGAAACAACTCCGCACCGCCGGTCCGCCGCCGCCCCAGCCAGCCCTATAGGCCCCCCGCCCCCACCCTGAACCCTAAGATAGATAGTGGGGTACCTCTCCGGTGAGCCCCCGTCCCCGCTGCGGGTGGTACTTCCTTAACTCCGGTGAGCCCCCCCACTCCCTGAAAATCGACTGACCCAAAAGTCAATTCAGTCGACAGAAGTGTAGCTAAATCGGAGCAGAGCAGCAGCATGAGCGAGGGGAAGAGCAGCAGCAGCAGCGCGAGCGAGCGAGCGAGAGCCGGTGCAGCAGCAGCTGGGCGAGCAAGCGATCGAGCGAGAGCCGGAGCAGCAGCAGCGCGAGCGAGCGAGCGAGAGCCGGAGCACCAGCACCAGATCTGGCTGGTATGGACGCTGCCGCCGAAGGGGCCTCGCACTGGGGGAGAGCCACCGTGGAGATGTCGCCCGCAGTGCCGGCTTCAAGGTAGCCGCTCCATGGGGGTGCAGGATGGAGCACCGTCGGCGTCGGGAGGTCGAGCTAAGGAGAAGGTGCGATGCGATGAGTGTACAACCTCTTTGGTGCCGCCGAGTAGGCCTCGGCTTCGTCCGAGGAGTCGGTGAGGATGCTGCGGTTCTGGTGGAGCAGGTTAAGGCGGCGCTATGGGGATGGAGCAGCCGCGATAGACGAGACGATCGTCGGAGCATCTCCTTGGAGCTGGAGGACGGGGCGGCTGAACCGGCAGGACGACGAGATGGACGACGGATCCTCATCCGGGGAGGTGGACGAGGGACGTCGAGCTGTTGCGGTGGACGACGTCGTCATGGAAGAGGCTCCGGCTGGGCAGCGGTGAGGTGGCGGATGGAGGAGGGTGGGGTTTCGCGGCTGGAGCGGGGAGGTTATGGCGGCCTAGGATTTCGAATGGCAAAAAGGAGGTGATGGGAGGGGGTGAACCATGACTTAGGGACGCGCTTGTCCAAAATGTAGGATGTGTTACAAAAGTACCCCGCACCAATTTGAACTAGCGGCCCTTTCGGCTTAGGGTTAGAAGGGGGATTTCGCGTGTCGGGATTTGGCAGCTGGAGGGAGTTTTCGCACGCGTTTAATTTCGGGATAGCAAGGCGCAGGTCGTGAAGGCACCAGTTTTGGGAGCACGATATCTAAATTTTTGGGATATAACAAGGCGCGGGTTGAATTTTAGGGACAAGCCTAACGTGTAATATTGTACTTGTACATACCAAATCAATTCGCACTTCCCTCAAGCAAAAAGAAAACAAAAAAATAAAACTATTCACACCACACAAAGAGAGAGTCTTGCCCCATTTTACTATAAAAATGCTATTCAAAGCTACTCCCTCCTTCCATCTATATAGGGCCTAATGCGTTTTTCGATGCGAACTTTGACCAAATATTAGAGCAATAATATATGACATGCAACTTACACAAAGCACACCGTTAAATTCGTCTGTGAAAGGTTCTTTCAATGATATAATTTTTACATTGTGCATGTCATGTACTATTAATCTTGCCAATAGTCAAAGGCGGTCTTAAAAAATGCATTACGCCCTATATAGATGGAAGGAAGGAGTATGAATCCATGTTATGTCCAATTAATTTTTTTCACTTGTTGTATAATGCATGTAACCTACTCATACCAACATTTTAGTGCATTCCAAATGTCTATACTACCGCTGCAATTCGAACTAAATTTGAATTCGTTTCTCTATTTCAATAAGAATCTATAATCATGATTGTTGCCAACTTCAACCATCATTCGTGTATTACCTTAATAACACACCACATGATTACTATAGAGATAGATATGAACTATGTGTACTACATGACTCGAATTCTATTTTTTGAATACACTTGATGTTGATTCCAAATAATAGTACATTTGATGTACTAACTATATATTCATAATCTAAACCATGTTCCATGCGTGTACACCGTGTTTATCACACATAGTATAGTGTCCCTCCCCCTACATTATGACAAGTATTTAGACCTGAGCTGCAAAAGCCACACATTAGCCCAAATTATGATCAATGTTCTATATGTTATACGTAGTACTAGCAAGATGCCCATGCGTTCCACAGAACATCAACATGGTCAAGGGGAGGCCTAATTTGCAAATATGGAGAGGCGTGTGGGTATCTTTTTTCAAAATTGCCATAGTTTCCTTCCTATCCGTCAGATATAAATCGGACGGCCTATATTGCAGGATGGCACCATCATCAACAACTCCGTTTTTTTATAAGAGTAGAGATAAAATATATTATATGTAGTATAACATGTTCATAACCACACCATGTGTATCACCGTTATATATATTCACACATGCGTCAGTTTAAAACACTATGATAAATTCTTCAAATATCTGAATTCGCTTTTTATAATGAAGTATGATCTCTATTCGTCTTTTACACCCACACAATCCTCTTATCTTTGTAGCTAGCTAGCGCTAACTTTCTCTCGTGCATGCAGACGCCCGCCCCTCTCACCCTCCCTCAGCATTCTCTAGCTCCATCGCGCAAATTCGTCTTTTCACTTTAGGTCGTTCACCCACGGTGTGTGTAGGCCCCCCAGCTCCTTCTTTACGGCACACATCGATCGATATCCTCTCTAGCCAGGTGTGCCTAGCACAAACACAAGCTTCCCCTCTTCTCTTATCACCATACATGCCTCACTCCCACCACTCTTTTCATCGATCTCGTACTCGCACACTCCTTCCCCCTTGAATAGTACGACTCTCGCACCACCTCCTAGATGCATCCCTCTCTCTCTCTCTATCCTTCTCCCCGTGCCTCATTTGCTTCTAACACACACATGCATGTATACCGATCGATCTCCCAACATATACCTAGGTCGACTTTAACTATCCCCCCCATAAATCGACGTACCTCACAAGTTATGTCTCTTCTTTCTCTGACAAAGGACGATTGATCTTCCTATGTAGTTATGTCTGCTTACCACAGCCATATCTTTCCCCCCTCATCATTCGTGCATGCCTCCTGACCCATCTCTCACACGCACGTGCACAGACAGGCAGCCATCCCCTCTCTTATTGACATTGCAGGCGTGCCCTTCGGTTGTCTAGCAAGCCTATCTCACCATTTGTTAGAAGCAACTCCACTACCACCCCCTCCAACACTCTAGCTCTGTCTCTCTCCCAACCTTATTCCTCTCCTACACATATGCATGGATGCCGACCGATCTCCCTTAATACATGAGGTAGATCGATCTCCCTTAATACATGAGGTAGGCCTCTCTCCTCCTCCACACATATACCAGCCATTGTACCTCTATAGTTAATTAGGCCTCCCTCCCCCCCCACACACCGATAGTCGAGCGCTGTAGGTAGGTATCCATGCCAAAGAGACAAACCGCACCCGTCCCCTCTCTCGTTCTAGTAGGCCAGCCACTCTATATCTTTGACATGGGCACATACAAAGTCGATGGTACTCTTTATCGACCGCGCGCGCGCACACACACACACATCATCCCTCTCTTCGATTCTATGGACACCTCAAGTCGATGATACCTCCACTCTCTTCTCGTGGATCGCCCCCTCTATATATATGATATATCCAGGACTCTATTTCACACACATTGCATATGTTACATTTTTTGATTGACCCCCCCCCCCCAAAAAAAACTCTCACAAACCCACACACTATATCTCTCTACATTTGTATCTCTCTCACACAACCCCACGTAGGTGGTGTACGTATACAAGAAGAGAATAGGTGCACCGTGCACGTACTCACGCTTCGTGCCCAGCCACACCCGCGCGGGTACACGGTGGAGCTCATTTCTGTACGAAATGGCAGCCTGCTAATTTGAACACGTGTAGCGGTTGTTTACCTACGGAGGTCGTGTACCACGCGTGCATGAAACAAAGTTCGACTTGATGCGTTGTCGCATTACTTTTAAATAAAGTTATATCACTCAATGGCATGTACACAGAATATAAAACGATTTTTATGGAGAAAAAGGTAGTCCGCTCCACTATATACAATGGAGCCTCCCTGCCTGGTTGGTCTCTCTTCAGAGTATCTCACACAAGGCTGCGGTGGCCTCTCTCTCTCTCTCTCTCACCGTTGGTCACTGATCCGGTCGCATCCCGTCCGCCGGCGGAAAGGGAGGACGTGCATCGTTTCTCCGTTCGACGGCGCCGAGGCAGCACGTCCCGATCTGCGGTACACGTCGTTCTCTCTGACCAAGCTTCGGCGTGGTAGGGCCTACGCCACCTGCTCGCTGCCGCAGTATGGGCAGATTCCGCCTGCCGCCGCTCACCTAGTTACATCCCGACGACCACCAGGTATCCCCTCTTGCCTTGCTCCACTGCCCGTCTTCCCACGTCGCTGCATGTGGATCTTCCATAGTTCTTTGCACAAAATGTAGCTCGTTCGGCGTACTTTCCATATTGCAATCTCGTCCGCACACCGTTTTAGACAAACACAACCGTGTTGTTATCTTCCCTAGGACAAGGAATATGCTTCTTTTTTGTCGTTGCAACTGCCATCAACAATATTTGTCTTTTTACAAATTTCAAATGGGCATATTTTAGAGTGTAGATTCACTCATTTTGCTTCGTATGTGTACTCCCTCCGTTCCTAAATATTTGTCTTTCTAGAGATTTCAACAAGTGACTACATACGGAGCAAAATGAGTGAATCTACACTCTAAAATATGTCTATATACATCCGTACGTAGTAGTTGCTACCTCTTGAGCACTGCGTTGGTTTTCCCTTGAAGAGGAAAGGGTGATGCAGCAAAGTAGCGTAAGTATTTCCCTCAGTTTTTGAGAACCAAGGTATCAATCCAGTAGGAGACCACGCTCGAGTCCCACGCACCTACACAAACAAATAAGAACCTCGCAACCAACACGATAAAGGGGTTGTCATCCCTTCACGGTCACTTACGAGTGTGAGATCTGATAGATATGATAAGATAATATTTTTGGTGTTTTTATAATAAAGAGTAAATAAAGATGCAAAGTAAAATAAACGGCGGTAGAAATAGCTAAGTGTTGGAAGATTAATATGATGGAAAATAGACCCGGGGGCCATAGGTTTCACTAGTGGCTTCTCTCAAGAGCATAAGTATTACGGTGGGTAAACGAATACTGTCGAGCAATTGATAGAATTGAGCATAGTTATGAGAACATCTAGGTATGATCATGTATATAGGCATCACTTCCGCGACAAGTAGACCAAAACGATTCTGCATCTACTACTATTACTCCACACATCGACCGCTATCCAGCATGCATCTAGAGTATTAAGTTCATAAGAACAGAGTAATGCTTTAAGAAATATGACATGATGTAGAGGGATAAACTCATGCAATATGATATAAACCCCGTCTTTTTATCCTCGATGGCAACAATACAATATGTGCCTTGCTGCCCCTACTGTCACTGGGAAAGGACACCACAGGATTGAACCCAAAGCTAAGCACTTCTCCCATTGCAAGAAAGGTCAATCTAGTAGGCCAAACCAAACTGATAATTCAAAGAGACTTGTAAAGATAACCAATCATACATAAAAGAATTCAGAGGAGATTCAAATATTGTTCATAGATAAACTTGATCATAAACCCACAATTCATCGGATCTCGACAAACACACCGCAAAAGAAGATTACATCGAATAGATCTCCAAGAAGATCGAGGAGAACATTGTATTGAGATCCAAAGAGAGGGAAGCAGCCATCTAGCTAATAACTATGGACCCGAAGGTCTGAGGTAAACTACTCACACATCATCGGAGAGGCTATGGTGTTGATGTAGAAGCCCTCCGTGATCGATGCCCCCTTCGGCGGAGCACCGGAAAAGGCCCCAAGATGGGATCTCACGGGTACAGAAGGTTGCGGAGGTGGAAATAGGGTTTTTGCTCCGTATATGATGTTTCCAGGGTGTATGTGTATATATAGGTGAAAGAAGTCGGTCAGGGGAGCCACGAGGGGCCCACGAGGGTGGAGGGCGCGCCCAGGGGGGTAGGCGCGCCCCCCTACCTCGTGCCCTCCTCATTGATTTCTTGACGTGGACTCCAAGTCCCCTGGATCACGTTCATTCCGAAAATCACGTTCCCGAAGGTTTCATTCCGTTTGGACTCCGTTTGATATTCCTTTTCTGCGAAACACTGAAATAGGCAAAAAACAGCAATCTGGCCTGGGCCTCCGGTTAATATGTTAGTCCCAAAAATAATATAAAAGTGTATAATAAAGCCCATTAAACATCCAAAACAGAATATAATATAGCATGGAACAATAAAAAATTATAGATACGTTGGAGACGTATCAAGCATCCCAAGCTTAATTCCTGCTCGTCCTCGAGTAGGTAAATGATAAAAACAGAATTTTTGATGTGAAATGCTACTTAGCATAATTTTCAATGTAGTTCTTCTTATTGTGGCACGAATGTTCAGATTCGATATGATTCAAGATAAAAATTTAATGTTGACATAAAAACAATAATACTTCAAGCATGCTAACCAAGAAATTATGTCTTATCAAAATAACATAGCCAAAGCAAGTTATCCCTACAAATTCATATAGTCTGGCTATGCTCCATCTTCACCACACAAAATATTCATATCATGTACAACCCCAGTTTTAGCCAAGCAATTGGTTCATACTTTTTAACGCGCTTCAGCCTTTTCAACCTTTACGCAATACATGAGCGCAAGCCATGGATATAGCACTATGGTGGAATAAGGTATAATGATAGGGGTTATGTCGGAAGACAAAAAAGGAGAAAGTCTCACATCGACGAGGCTAATCAACGGGCTATGGAGATGCCCATCAATTGATGTCAATGCTAGGAGTAGGGATTGCCATGCAACGGATGCACTAGAGCTATAAGTGTATGAAAGCTCAACAAAACAAACTAAGTGGGTGTGCATCCAACTTGCTTGCTCATGAAGACCTCGGGCATTTGAGGAAGCCCATCATTGGAATATACAAGCCAAGTTCTATAATGAAATTTCCCACTAGTATATGAAAGTGACAAAATGAGAGACTCTCTATCATGAAGATCATGGTGCTACTTTGAAGCACAAGTGTGGTAAGAGGATAGTAACATTGTCCCTTCTCTCTTTTTCTCTCATTTTTTTTATTTGGGCCTTTTCTCTTTTTTTCATGGCCTATTTTTTTTATTTAGTCCGGAGTCTCATCCCGACTTGTGGGGGAATCATAGTCTCCATCATCCTTTCCTCACTTGGGACAATTCTCTAATAATGATGATCATCACACTTTTATTTACTTACAACTCATGAATTACAACTCGATACTTAGAACAAGATATGACTCTATGTGAATGCCTCCGGCGGTGTACCGGGATATGCAATGAATCAAGAGTGACATGTATGAAAGAATTATGAACGGTGGCTTTGCCACAAATACGATGTCAACTACATGATCATGCAAAGCAATATGACAATAATGGAGCGTGTCATGATAAACGAAACGATGGAAAGTTGCATGGCAATATATCTCGGAATGGCTATGGAAATGCCATAATAGGTAGGTATGGTGGCTGTTTTGAGGAAGATATAAGGAGGTTTATGTGTGATAGAGCATATCATATCACGGGGTTTGGATGTATCGGGGAAGTTTGCACCTACTCTCAAGGTGAGAAAGGGCAATGCACGGTACCATAGAGGCTAGAAAATTATGGAAAGTTAAGTGTGTATATAATCCATGGACTCACATTAGTCATAAAGAACTCATATACTTATTGCAAAAGTTTATTAGCCCTCGAAGCGAAGTACTACTACGCATGCTCCTAGGGGAAGGGTTGGTAGGAGTTAACCATCGCGCGATCCCGACCGCCACACAAAGGATGACAATCAATAAATACCTCATGCTCCGACTTCGTTACATAACGGTTCACCATACGTGCATGCTACGGGAATCACAAACTCCAACACAATTATTCCTCAATTTCACAATTACTCAACTAGCACAACTATCATATTACCACCTTTATATCTCAAAACAGTTATCAAGCATCAAATTTCTCATGATATTATAATTAAATCAAATTGCCATGCTGTTTTAAGACTCTCAAAATAATATAAGGGAAGCATGAGAGATCAATAGTTTCTATAAAATTAAACCACCACCGTGCTCTAAAAAGATATAAGTGAAGCACTAGAGCAAAACTATATAGCTCAAAAGATATAAGTGAAGCACATAGAGTATTCTAATAAATTCCAATTCACGTGTGTCTCTCCCAAAAGGTGTGTACAGCAAGGATGATTGTGCTAAATAAAAAGCAAAGACTCAAATCATACAATACGCTCCAAGCAAAACACATATCATGTGGTGAATAAAAATATAGCTCCAAGTAAAGTTACCGATTGATGTAGACGAAAGAGGGGATGCCTTCCGGGGCATCCCCAAGCTTTGGCTTTTGGCGTCCTTAGATTATCTTGGGGTGCCATGGGCATCCCCAAGCTTAGGCTCTTTCCACTCCTTGTTCCATAATCCATCAAATCTTTACCCAAAACTTGAAAACTTCACAACACAAACCTTAACAGAAAATCTCGTGAGCTCCGTTAGCGAAAGGAAACAAAACACCACTTCAAGGTACTGTATTGAACTCATTATTTATTTATATTGGTG
The DNA here is from genome assembly GCF_018294505.1 of Triticum aestivum. NCBI lineage: Eukaryota > Viridiplantae > Streptophyta > Magnoliopsida > Poales > Poaceae > Triticum > Triticum aestivum. The sequence continues at coordinate 435,547,106 of NC_057814.1, forward strand.
TTAAACTTACTGTATTCCAACTTCTCTATGGTTTATAAACTATTTTACTAGCCATAGATTTATCAAAATAAGCAAACAACACACAAAAAACAGAATCTGTCAAAAACAGAACAGTCTGTAGTAATCTGTAACTAACGCAAACTTCTGTAACTCAAACAATTCTACAAAAATAGGACGAACTAGACAATTTTTTTATTGATCCGCAGCAATTGGAATCAGTATTTTATCACGTTCTGGTGATTTTTAACAATTGTTTTCGTGAACAGAAAGTTTCTGGAATTTTTAGCAAGATCAAATAACTATCATCCAAGAAGATCCTATAGGTTTAACTTGGCACAAACACTAATTAAAACATAAAAACAAATCTAACCAGAGGCTAGATCAAATATTTATTCCTAAACAGAAGCAAAAAGCAAAAAACTAAAATAAAATTGGGTTGCCTCCCAACAAGCACTATCGTTTAACGCCCCTAGCTAGGCATAAAAGCGAGGATAAATCTAAGTATTGCCATCTTTGGTAGGCAATTATTCAATAAGACACCTATGAACCCTAGGAGTTTCTTTCTTTTTATTAATTATCAAACTCCTAGACACAAAATCAAGAAAATCATTTGTAGCAAACGGTTCCTTAATGATAGCAAAAAGATTGGGATGCACACTTATTGATTTTAGATCCGCAGTTTCCTTACTAGAGGATTCACCCTTATTTTTAGGAACATAAACAAGCTTGGAAATTTTGGTAGGAGGATTTGGACTATTTTTAACGGAAGAAAAAGTGGTCCCCAAGTTGGTGATAATTCCCTCAAGTTTATCAATCCTAGTAGAATCTTGATCTATTCTTTCATTAACTATAGGTTCTTTTTCCTTAAAACTTTTCAGAATGGCTCCCACCTTAGATCCATATTGGGTAATTTGGTTGTGGATCTTTTTATCCAAATTCTCAATCAACTCTACAGTAGCAACTTTATTTTGAATAATTTCAAGCCTTTGCATCACATGTACCAAAGTTAACATAGTTCCATTAACCAAAAGAGGTGGTGAGCCAAACAAATCTATCATAGCATTATAAGAATCAAAAGTATGGCTACCCAAGAAATTCCCTCCGGTAATGGTATCAAGAATATATCTATACCAAGTAGTTGCACCTACGTAAAAATTGCGGAGAAGAATGGAAGTAGATTGCTTCCTGGTAGATCTGTTTTGAGCATTGCAAATTCTATACCAAGCGTCTTTTAGATTTTCTCCCTCCCTTTGTTTAAAATTGAGAACTTCATTCTCGGGAGACAAAGGAGAAGATAAGGGACTAGCCATAACGACTAGGCAAGCAAGAAAGCGACGAACGGAAAAGAGTAGGCGAATAAAACGGCAAGGGTGAAGTGGGGGAGAGGAAAACGAGAGGCAAATGGCAAATAATGTAATGCGAGGGATAAGGGTTTGTGATGGGTACTTGGCATGTCTTGACTTGTGCGTAGACTCCCCGGCAACGGCGCCAAAAATCCTTCTTGCTACCTCTTGAGCACTGCGCTGGTTTTCCCTTGAAGAGGAAAGGGTGATGCAGCAAAGTAGCGTAAGTATTTCCCTTAGTTTTTGAGAACCAAGGTATCAATCCAGTAGGAGACCACGCTCGAGTCCCATGCACCTACACAAACAAATAAGAACCTCGCAACCAACACAATAAAGGGGTTGTCAATCCCTTCACGGTCACTTACGAGAGTGAGATCTGATAGATATGATAAGATAATATTTTTGGTATTTTTATAATAAAGAGTAAATAAAGATGCAAAGTAAAATAAACGGCGATAGAAATAGCTAAGTGTTGGAAGATTAATATGATGGAAAATAGACCCGGGGGCCATAGGTTTTACTAGTGGCTTCTCTCAAGAGCATAAGTATTACGGTGGGTAAACGAATTACTGTCGAGCAATTGATAGAATTGAGCATAGTTATGAGAATATCTAGGTATGATCATGTATATAGGCATCATGTCCGCGACAAGTAGACCGAAATGATTCTGCATCTACTACTATTACTCCACACATCGACCGCTATCCAGCATGCATCTAGAGTATTAAGTTCATAAGAACAGAGTAATGCTTTAAGAAAGATGACATGATGTAGAGGGATAAACTCATGCAATGTGATATAAACCCCATCTTTTTATCCTCGATGGCAAAAATACAATATGTGCCTTGCTGCCCCTGCTGTCACTGGGAAAGGACACTGCAAGATTGAACCCAAAGCTAAGCATTTCTCCCATTGCAAGAGAGATCAATCTAGTAGCCCAAACAAAACTGATAATTCAAAGAGACTTGCAAAGATAACCAATCATACATAAAAGAATTTAGAGGAGATTCAAATATTGTTCATAGATAAACTTGATCATAAACCCACAATTCATCGGATCTCGACAAACACATTGCAAAAGAAGATTACATCGAATAGATCTCCAAGAAGATCGAGGAGAACATTGTATTGAGATCCAAAGAGAGAGAAGAAGCCATCTAGCTAATAAATATGGACCCGAAGGTCTGAGGTAAACTACCCACACATCATCGGAGAGGCTATGGTGTTGATGTAGAAGCCCTCCGTGATCGATGCCCCCTCCGGCGGAGCGCCGGAAAAGGCCCCAAGATGGGATCTCATGGTACAGAAGGTTGCGACGGTGGAAATAGGGTTTTTTCTCCGTATATGATGTTTCCAAGGTGTATGGGTATATATAGGCGAAAGAAGTCGGTCAGGGGAGCCACGAGGGGCCCACGAGGGTGGAGGGCGCGCCCAGGGGATAGGCGCGCCCCCTGCCTCGTGCCCTCATCGTTGCTTTCTTGACGTGGACTCCAAGTCATCTGGCGTTCGTTCCGAAAATCACGTTCCCGAAGGTTTCATTCCGTTTGGACTCCGTTTGTTATTCCTTTTCTGCGAAACACTAAAATAGGCAAAAAATAGCAATCTGGCCTGGGCCTCCAGTTAATAGGTTAGTCCCCAAAATAATATAAAACTGTATAATAAAGCCCATTAAACATCCAAAACAGAATATAATATAGCATGGAAAAATGAAAAATTATAGATACGTTGGAGACGTATCAGTACTCCATTTGAATCTCTAAAAAGACAAATATTTGAGTAGTCACTCATTGAAATCTCTAGAAAGACAAATACTCCGGAGTATATTTAAGAACCGAGGGGGTAGTGCACAGCCGCATGGGAGACTCAGACCGGTCATTGCGCCTCATTAATAGTGAGTAATGAGCAGTCAAATCAAAAGCCCCACCTTTCCCACTGTAAGTTGCGCGGAAGAAGCAACCATCAATACGCTCTTCTTTGAATCCGCTCATACTACTCCATCCGTCACTGTTTATAGAGCGCGCTTCAGAAAAAGAGAAAATCTCTGGGACCAAGGTGACTAGCGATCGGCCTGAAAAATAGCATTGGTAGTTATAGCATGGCGTCTATTACTAGAGGAAATAATGCGTACACACATGCATGCAGTGCTTCCACCCCGGGTAGACACATGCATGCACTTACTCCACTCCGTAGTACTACATCGAGAGAAAATTGCGGTTACCACGCCCTAATTAATTGAGCATTAAACCAAACGCGTCTAAAGTCTCTCTGGTGGTGGAAATGCATTGAGAGAAATGCATCATGATGAAGCGCGCCCTGTAAACTGTGACGGAGGGAGGAGTAGTATGAAGGTGCAAAACCAAGTACGCGTATGGCTAGACAGTCAACGCACATCCTCTTGGCATATCACTGACATGTGGGACCGGAGTGTGAGCAAACCAATCTCAATTGACGGCAAAATGGCCAACCCGCCGTTCCTTGAGAGAGACGAGGAGCGAGAACACACAGACGGGCTCGCACGGAGGCCAAGATATATTCGAGCATGGTTGATTGATATCATCATTACATGTTGGGCTGCCGTTTTCCGCCCTTCTCCAGAATAAATGTGTACTTTATTAGAGATTAAGAAAAATAAGAGTACAGAGGCTCCACCATGCGGTTCTAGTAGTAGTACTACTCGTACTACTAAACCTTGCGCTTCGCTCTTCGCCTCTTCGTGAAGTTGAACAATGATGGTACTCCGCATGTTCGGTACTACAGTGTATGCCTCTGGCAATCTGACACCGAATGAACTGATGCATGTCCACCGCCTGGGTGAGGGTATGTTGCATTAGTCAAAAGGCGTAAGCGAGCTTCACCTTGTCCTGCAAGCTTCTCCTCTTTCTGCGAGTTGACGGGACACACCAACAAGTAGTGCTAGTCCATACTCCCTCCTTTCCGGTTAATATGGCTTAATCTTTTTTGCGGGTAAATGAGAGAGCTTTATTCATATATAGGCATTCTTAGGACGATCAGCCAAGACACTGGTCACTAGGAAGCGAGGTACCCCGCAAAAAAAGAAGTAGGAAGCGAGGTGTTTCATCAAGCCACCTCTTGGCCACATTCAAAGTGCAGCAAGCACGGTTCGCACAAAGATGCGCCGCAAGGTTTGCTGACCTGTTTACATGCTGAATAACAAAAAAAAGAGGAAATATTACCGAGCGCTCCTATTTGTAACAGGATATGAGCCAGAATTAAGCGAGAATTGTGGCGAGTGTTCCATGCAATCAACTTCCATTATCACATGCGAGAACCCTCGAAGAGAACCAAATGTGTTGAAGATTGCTTTATCACATTTTAAAAATATAAGAAGTGTGCAGACGCTCCTCCATCCGGTTCCTAGTACTAGTATAGTAGTACATACCTCTATAGACTATAGTAGTAGTACTAGTACTAGTAAACTTTGCGCTTGGCTGTTCGCCTCTTCGGGAAGTGCAACAATAATAGTACTACTAGTATAGTGTATGCTTCTGGCAATCTGACACCGAATTAACTGTTGCACGTCCACCGCCTGAGCGAAGGACAGCTTGCATTAGTCAAAAGTTTCTCCTTGTCCTGCGAGCCACCGCGCGCAAGCTTCTCCTCGTTCGGCAAGTTGACGGGACACAGCAAAGTAATGCTAGTCCATACTGCCTCCTCTCCGGTTAATATGGCTTAATTTCAAACGAGATAAATACACTGTCTGTCACTGTATATTTGTAAAAATACGGTTAGTGGACTTCATAATACGCTCATTGCGCTCAATATATACATTTTCCGGTGTTTATACGGTCACTAGCTCACCCTGGCTGAGTATGTGTGTGCATGCACGTGTAGGTTGAGCACTTGAGTGTGACCGTGTGTGTTCCGTCGTGTGCTCGGACATGCATGCATTAGGGCGTCGCGCGCGTTTTTGCGTCCATGTGTACGTGTGACTATTGCATACACATAGGGGGAGTACGTGTAGGGGCCACTAAAGGAGCAGACAAATCACACAGTAAGTTAGTCGGAAGAAGCAACCATCATTTCACTCTTTAATGACACGTATGCAATATAAAATGGTTGATATGGAGAGAAAAACAAAACCACTATATATACACTAGCAGGAGCCTAAGCTACAAGCCTGCTTGCTTGGGTTGCTCTCTTCACAAGCATAGAACGACGGTGGCCACACCGCTGGTCACATATCCGGCCTGATCCCGCAGTTGGGGGAAGGGAACAATGTTCTGCGTAGACGCGGTCGACATCGGCGAGGGAGAAAATCCACAGTCGGTGTGTCCCAATCGGGGGTAACCATGGTATGGGCCGATGCCGCGTCCCAACCGCCCTTCTAGCTACAGCCCGACGTCAGTTTCGAAAATATTAGTGCATGTCAACAAAAATTATACTAGTATCGTTGTTCCGTTTCGAAAAAAAAGCATATAAGCTGTTACTTCTTACCCAAAGGATCTTTATATCCAACAGACACAAAATATCCATTCAACTGTTCGAAATTACTTTCACTGCTGATCTGATGTCGAGGTAATTGCTGCATCGCCACCAAAACCCACCATCTCTTAAGCTAAAGTAGACCAAGCTAACCCCTATATTAGCATATTAGTCAGATAAACAGAAGGCACTGTAGAATCATTTAGGACGTGAGCTTGTCAATCTGAATGTGGAGGGACACCAGCTTAGCCCCGGCCAGCAGCTTGGGCGGAACTGTGAAGAAGGTCAGCTCCTGCACGGCGACGTCGCCGGGATCCCTGCTGCTTGTCACCTACATTTCCACCTTGACGGCGTCGGTCCTGCCTTTGGGCTCCCCCGGCGGGCCGTTCGCCCATAGCTTGGCCACGTAGTGCGGCAGTGGGGATGCCCCCGCTCTGATGCAGACGACCGACACGGCGATAGGCGCGCCGATGTCGAGCACGCCGCCGACCAAGAAAAACGCGCGGTCGTCCTCCTCCGCGAACAGCAAGAGCCGTGGCTCCGACAGTAGCACTTGCAGCTGGAGCGCCTTGCCGTACTAGATCCTGTGCACGGGCATGGGATGCACAGTGCTGATGTGGTGGGAGAGCACCGGCGGCGGGCCTTCGTAGCCGCAGACGGGCACGGGGCATTTGCAGGGCGCGAGTGGACACACGCTCTGGTTATCGGCGAGCTTGTGGTAAGTGACATAGAGCCCACAGCCTTCATGCGGGCACTCCACCCTCACCGAGGAGAGGACAGCGTCCACCGCCGTGTTCCGCACGTCGAAGCCGCCGCCGCGCTCGCACTTCTGGCACTGCCGCTGGTTCCCGGGGCGCTCGACGCGGCAGTCCGCGCAAGCCAGGTGCCCTCCCTTGCACTGCACAAATCAATCGAATGACACATCAATCAAGAAACCTGCACCTTGCTCGATCAGCCAAACGGACGAGGTGTATTCGAACCTCATACACTGGAGGCTTCAAGGGGTGGAGGCACAAGGGGCAGTGGAGCAAGGTGAGGTCCATCGAGACCATAGAGAGCTCCATCGTCGGGTCCTGTTCCGTCTGCATGATCTCGCCCTCCTCGTGCACAACCATCTCTCGCTTTATTAGGGCCGGGGCATTACAAAGCTTTACCGTCACATATTCATACTACTTCAAGGTGCATTAAATCAACACATGCAAGTATCAAAAGGAGAGTCACGGTATGCATGCATGTGTTGTAATTAATGCATCGGTAAACGCAAATTATTGAAATATATCGAGTGTAGTGCTTTGATGTGTCGCGTCAACTCGTACAAGACCGAGAAGTTTGATTACTACAACGCCCTCTCGCCTTAACCGCACCTGCCTTTGGCTGCATGACAGGTGGGCCACCGACCTGTTGGGCCCACCTATCATGGACGCAAAGGCAGGAGCAGTAAGTCAATGAAGCTGCGTCCCTCCCTTGCCCATGAGCGTGGTGGCTGGCAGGACTAGGAGAAGCTTTCGTTCGCTACACGCTCTCCCTCCCGTACGCGGTGGACATGCAGCAGTTCAATCAGTGTCAGATGGCTAGAAGCATACTGTAGTACTCCTCCACTGCAGTAGTACTCCCGAAGAGGCGAAGAGCCAAGCGCGGCCCGGACGCTCGTGTGGCAGTTTCATGTGAAGAGTAGTCTAGGATAGCGTGTACCGTGCCTGTAAGCTTAAAATCGTTGGGGTCGGCTCCATGCTATATTTTTTTATTAAAATAATCTTCTGGCCCTACCTGTCATCCTGGCGATTCTAGTTTGCACGCTCATCTGGTCAAGACAGGAATATATATTTTAATTTGTGGTGGGGTAAATGTTAGAGGTTGCAGCAAATGGAGTATTGTACACTGCGGGTCTTTCAGCCAAGTTTAGAGGCAACCATGTGGGGCCAGTGCTATGATGTGTCGCGTCAACTCGTACAACGAGGAGAAGCTTGATTTTACCACTACACGCCTTCTCCCTCGCCCATGCGCGGTGGGTCGCAGACGAGGACAGGCTTTTGCTTATAGTACTACAACAAGCTATCCCTCCCGCTCGCGGTGGACGAACATGCAGCAGTGGATTCGATACTGTAGAAGCAGTAGTAGTAACATCATTGTTCGTCTTCTCGAAGAGGCGAAGAGCCAAGTGCAACCCAAACGTGGCAGTTGCGAACCTTGGAGCACGCATATAGCCAGGCTCTTGCATGAGACAAAATTGCTATGTGAGCCCACTATTGTAGTACTCCCTCTGTCGGGAAATACTTGTCATCAAAATGAATAAAACGGGATGTATCTAGATGTATATTAGTTCTAGATACATCTTTTTTATCCATTTTGATGACAAGTATTTTTGGACGGAGGGAGTACTTGCTAGTATAGCCCTGTAAACCAGAAAGGAGTATTTGCCTTTCTAGAGATTTCAACAAGTGACTAGAGTACACCGAGACAGAGTACATATGGAGCAAAATGAGTGAATCTACACCGTAAATAAATACGTAGTTCTCTAGTTTTCCTCTCAGCCTTGGTCGTGGTGCACAATATTGAGTATACTAGTACTATCATCTTGAAATTTACGAAGTCACCATAGGCACCTCGTCGTCGACGGGAACATCTGCTAACACGCGATAGACACGAGCGGCAGTCGCCTCCATAGGTGCTTGAATGCCAAGGAGGGAGAGGGTAGCGGTTCCCGAGACGTTGAACGGTCAATGATGCATCCTCAAATTACTCTACATGCAGAGGGAATTAATTGGAGAAGCAGAATAGAGCCAGCACAATGTGAATGCAACAGAGTTTGGATTCTCATATAAAGGCGCCCCACCACTCCAATCCATCTACTCCTAGTCTCTGCGCAACACTGCTCGCTCCAATCCAAGACCAAGTGACCAGAAACCAGAAGCACCTATGGAGGCGATGGACGCGAGCGGTAGTCGGCTGTGCCAAATCATCCAAGGCGCCGGCCTGCGGCCCCGCACCGCATAGCGTTTCCAGACGGTGCTAGCGACCATCGGCGTCGTAGCCCTCGCCGACGCCGGCTTCGCCTCTGGCATGGATGACATGATGGTCAACTCCATCCACAAGTTCACCGCCATCAAGAAGCGCGCGGACGACCTTGCCGTACTGCTCTAGCCCATGCGCCCAAGCTCCTCATTGCCTGCCACCCTCATCGGCCTCCATGGTGATGAACTCTTTCAAGCCCTGGTGGACCTGCAGGTGCCGGAGGTCGCGACGAAGAATGTGCACCTCGAGGCCACGCTCGTCGCGCAGCGCCTCACCATGCAAGAAACCGTCGACCTGCACATCCACGTCTACGAGGAAATTGTCTACATAGGCCACTACAAGGCCAGCGAGGACAGAAAGACGTTGGCCTTCTTCCAGCGGCTGGAATCTTTGGACGCCATTGTTCAGAAGCACGTCGACCTGGCCACGAAAGCCGCTGCTACATAGCCGTCGTTCGGTGGGCCGGCGCCCTGAGTCGAGGAGGTGGACGTCGTCGATGGATGCATCTCTTCTTCTTGCCTCCTGTAACCAGCACTACATCGCCTCGTGGCCTTAATGTTTTATTAGTATAGGAGTATATGTGTGACGCCCAAAGACCGGTGATTCAGAAGACTTCCATATATTTCGTGATCACCGTATGTTTCTTTTTGCTTGCTCTATTTATTTTGCATTGCATCATGTCATCATGCCATCATGTCATTTAATTTTTAAAAAACTCAACTAAGTAAATTGCATGGATCTTCGATCCATTTAAATCGAGGGAAATGCACATGGTGATTTCTCTTTATAACATATATCCTCCCAATATTATTAGGGAGCTATAATAAAATATTCCATTAATTGGAGTTCACCATAACACACGTGCAATTTAATTCCATGCCTTTTCTATCTCAATATTCTTGACCTCAAACTTTTCCCATAAATTCTTTCTTCACTTTTCGAAGCCCCACCAAAATTTCTCAACATTTTTTTGGACCTTCCCAACCCTCACTTTCTATTCAAACCATTTGAATTTAAATCAAATGAGTTTGAATTTAAACTTTCGGTCATGCCCACTTCTATTTTTCCTGGTTCAAGCTCATTTTTGTGAGCCCGGAAAAATTATCCGCATGCCAAAGGCCTTTCTCTAACCTTTTTCCTTTCTCTCTTTTCTTTCTTCCTATTCTTTTACTGTTTTGGAAAATAAGAGAGAGGGAGAAGAGAGCCCAGCCAGGCCTCTGGCCACTTCCTTCTCTACCGGGCCGGCCTCTAAGGCCCAGTCGCGCCCCGTTGTAAACCCTAGTCTCCACTGCTCGTTCCCCTCATCTCCCATCGATCTCTCCCTCCTGCGCCGCCACATGCAACACACACATCGCCAGGGTGAGCCCTGCTCGATCCCCTCCTCCCTCGATGCGCCGTCGGAGAGAGAGAGAGAGAGAGAGAGAGAGAGAGAGCAGCGCCGCGCCCTCGTCTTGTTCCCCTCTGCCTCCTCCTCGTCACTGGAGTCCAGTCGCTGCGACCAGGAGCGCCACCGCCCTCGACCCACCTCGCCGTCGTCCATGGTCACGCCTTCGCCAAGTGCCAGCGCAGCCTCGCCGCATCCTGCCGTTCTCCGTCGTCGTCGGACCCGCGCCGTCCTCTGCTTCCTCTATGGCGACTAGGAGCCACCTCGCCCGCGCGTCTCCTCCACCAGCAGCCTGCAACCCAGATCGGCAAGTCCAAAAACGCCAAGTACCACGACGACCTTCGACATGTACCCCTACACCGCACCAAAACGCCGAGTTCCTCGCCGTGACCCCATACATCTACGGAAACTTGTGCGGCTATGAACGTGAATGACTACCGTCGCCTCCGGAGAGATCGGATGCATCAAGTCCCTCTCCGAGACGTGAACCACTACTTCCACTACCGTCGCGAGAACGTCTACTTCCATCTACACCGCATCGAACTCGTTCCGCCCTGAAAATGCACGCTTCGAAGGTATAACCCCGAGACGACGCCCGTAAAAGAATGCTTTGTTGTATGAGATGCCCATGTTTGCACCGTGTTCGAATTTGTCACTTGCACGGTCCTCCTCGTTTGCCTTGCGTCGACCCGTGGAAACCCGGTAATCGGATCACCCCACCATCTCTAGCATGTTCCGCACATCCGCACACTTGCTTCTTTTGCACCAGTATCTCCATGAGCTACCGGAACCGATATGTTGCCGTGGCACCATTTCCGTTTCACCGCCGTGGCACCCTTTTCCTTCCGCCATGGCGACAAATGCCTCGTATCATGCTCATGTCAACATTTCCATAAAATTGCTTAAAACTTGCATATGTCATCGGCATCATGATAATAACATTAAAAACGTTTAAAATTGTTGTTTGCTTTAAATTGCTAAATGACATATGGGGATTTTCTGGAATTGTTATTTGTTATTTCCGGCCTCATTTAAACTTGCCTAAATAGATAGTTTTATTATGCTTCACCTCTTGCCATGTTAAACAACATTTAATATTGTTGGGTACATAACCGGGAGAGAACTAAATAATCGTATGTGGTGTTTCGTCAATATGCAACTCGTTGCATATTGAGCTCCACTTAATTTGTAGTATTGTTTGTTGCACTTTGCCATGCCATGCCTCATTACACTGGACATGCATCATACTTGATTGTGCATCATGCCATGTTTATGTGGTGGTTGTTTACTATGTTGTTTGTTTCTTTCCGGGTTGCTTCTCTCGTTAGCTTCGGTTTCATTCCGGAGTTGTGAGGATTCGTTCGACTACATCCGTTTGTCTTCTTCATGGACTCGTTCTTCTTCCCTGCGGGATCTCAGGCAAGATGACCATACCCTCGAATTCACCTCTATCTTTGCTTGCTAGTTGTTCGCTCTATTGCTATGTCGCGCTACCTACCACTTGCTATATCATGCCTCCCATATTGCCATGTCAAGCCTCTAACCCACCTTTCCTAGCAAACCGTTGTTTGGTTATGTTACCGCTTTTGCTCAGCCCCTCTTATAGCGTTGCTAGTTGCAGGTGAAGATGCAGTTTGTTCCATGTTGGAACATGGATATGTTGGGATATCACAATATCTCTTATCTTAATTAATGCATCTATATACTTGGTAAAGGGTGGAAGGCTCGGCCTTATGCCTGGTGTTTTGTTCCACTCTTGCCGCCCTAGTTTCCGTCATACCGGTGTTATGTTCCTTGATTTTGCGTCCCTTACGCGGTTGGGTGATTTATGGGACCCCCTTGACAGTTCGCTTTGAATAAAACTCTTCCAGCAAGGCCCAACCTTGGTTTTACATTTGCCTCACCTAGCCTTTTTCCCTTGGGAGTCGCGCATCCCGAGGGTCATCTTTATTTTACCCCCCGGGCCAGTGCTTGCCTAAGTGTTGGTCCAAACTAGAGCACCGTGCGGGACCATCCCTTGGCAACTTGGGTTACGTCGGTACCTGTACGCTTCGCTTATCCGGTGTGTCCTGAGAACGAGATACGTGCGACTCCTATCGGGATTGTCGACACATCGGGCGGCTTTGCTGGTTTTGTTTTACCATTGTCGAAATGTCTTGTAAACCGGGATTCCGAGACTGATCGGGTCTTCCCGGGAGAAGTTTTATCCTTCGTTGACCATGAGAGCTTATAATGGGCTAAGTTGGGACACCCCTGCAGGGTATTATCTTTCGAAAGCCGTGCCCGCGGTTATGTGGCAGACAGGAATTTGTTAATGTCTGGTTGTAGAGAACTTGACACTTGACTTAATTAAAATACATCAACCGCGTGTGTAGCCGTGATGGTCTCTTTTCGGCGGAGTCCGGGAAGTGAACACGGTTCTTGTGTTATGGTTGTGCGTAAGTAGTTTCAGGATCACTTCCTGATCACTTCTAGCTTCACGACCGTTCCGTTGCTTCTCTTCTCGCTCTTATTTGCGTCTGTTAGCCACCATATATGCTTAGTGCTTGCTGCAGCTCCACCTCATTACCCCATCCTTTCCTATAAGCTTAAATAGTCTTGATCTCGCGGGTGTGAGATTGCTGAGTCCTCGTGACTCACAGATTCTACAAAAACAGTTGCAGGTGCCGACGAGACCAGTATAGATGACGCAACCGAGCTCAAGTGGGAGCTCGATGAAGATCTTATTCGTTGTGTTGTTTCGTTTCCTATTGATCAGTAGTGGAGCCCAGTTGGGACGATCGGGGATCTAGTAGTTGGGTTATCTTCTTTTCAATTGGATTTGACCGTAGTCGGTCTATGTGTGTTTCTTGAATGATGTATGAATTTATTTATGTATTGTGTGAAGTGGCGATTGTAAGCCAACTCTCGTTATCCCATTCTTGTTCATTACACGGGATTGTGTGAAGATGACCCTTCTTGTGACAAAACCACAATGCGGTTATGCCTCTAAGTCGTGCCTCGACACGTGGGAGATATAGCCGCATCGTGGCCGTTACAAGTTGGTAATCAGAGCCATCCCCGACTTAGGAGCCCCCTGCTTGATCGAATCGCTGGCGTTGTTGAGTCTAGAACAAAATGTTTTGAGTCTTAGGATTATATATATCGGAGAGTAGGATTCTTTTTACTCCTCAGTCCCTTCGTCGCTCTGGTGAGGCCTCCTGACGTAGAAATTTTGGCTCTTCTCTCCTCATATTTCGCTAATTTTGTTTTAGGATCACGCCGGTATCTTGGAATCGTTGCGATGGTTTTGTGATGAGAACATTGTTCTTGGTGCCTCCTGACATTTAGGGGTTGTGGCAGTGTCCCGGGGAGTTGAGCTCCGAGGTGTTGTCGTCACAATTTTATCGTTGCAGTTCTGGAATACCTGAGTTTCGCCGACATCGAAAATCTCTTTTATGCAGTTGTTGGTGAGATCACCTCGACGCCACCCAGTACTGGGGCGGGAGTTTGGGAGTATTGCCATAACTCGTATAACGGATGCTTTTCGAAGGTTGAGGTAAACGATTTCCGAAGGTTTCTTGGTTATGTGTTGACGGATGGATACAGCTGGATCTAGGGATTCCTAGTTTGGGTGATATATTTTGTGTCCCCTGTATCCCCAACACCTGATTGCATAACCAGAAAGTTTCGGGAGTTTATAAGTGAGAATTCAAGTAGCTCCTAGGATATCTTTTCGACAGATGCATGATATGAGATTGGGGTTCGACGTCTAGTGGTCCACCTTTCCACGGTTGGTTTTACAGTGGTCTCGTAGTGTCTTAAAGAGTCCTTGGCTATGCCGACTCGGGGACGCTTCATATGTCATGTGCACTGCCTTGTACATGATGGTGTTGTATGATCGAGCCCGTGTGGGCCCCACCACGAAAACTCCGGACGAAATCTCTATCATATGTTTGTTCCGGCTTACTCTGCGAGCCAATCCTTTGTTTTGTTTTGTGGTATTCGAGTTGCTTCGAAGTCATATGTTGAATCCATACCTTTCCTAAACGGTGTTCTTATATTGCTATGTGAATACTAATCCTTCTTGATCATCGAGGTCGTCATGTTAATTCTTTTCCAACCGGCGTGCTTCTCTTCAAGTGGATCCGATCTTTTCAACATCCGCAAGATCAACTCTAAGTTTTCTCAACGGTGTTTGTTTCATCCGTCCCAAGGTGTCTTTGTTTTTCCTGCCCTCCCACCCTTTTTCTTCAAGGACTCAGATTTCTTAATCAAGTATCCTTTTTATTGATGCGAAGTCTCTTCATTCTTTTCTTTCAGTGTTCTCATCCGGTGATTTCCCATGAAGATACTAACGGAGCCTCCAAGTTCATCATTCTCTTTTCTTCTCCGGTGGCTTCAATTCAAGTTGCAGGTGTTGATCTTATCCCCTTCCCCGTTTCAAGTGCTTTCGTATGACGGTGTATCTCTTAATCTTTCACCGCTCGCTATTCTTTTGTTCCGGAGTGTTGAAGATATCTCAGGATATTCGTGTTTACATTCAAGATGCGTTCAAGCTATTTCGAGGTTGTTATCTCATTCAAGCCATTTAATTCAACCGGCACAATCTCTCTTTTAAATTGTTCAACGGTGTTTCTCTTGAGTGGGCCCTAACCAACAGGTCTTTTCCCAGGATCTTACCTAACTCTTCAAATTCTTTCCGGAGTTATTCTCAAATTCATTGCAAAGTTTGATGTAAGAATGAATTATCATCAGTCAAATGTCTTTCTCCAAGATCTTTCAAATTCTTTTCATTGTTGGTTCAATCTTTCTAATTGCCATTCCGGAGTGCCTCAATAATTCATGGTGGTGTTTCTCGCCATCATTCTCAACATTTTAAGACTGAAGAAGAGTTTCTCTTCAATTTAATCCGTTCTCTCAAAGATGTGTGGTTCTAACTTGTTGCCATCCTCTCATAATTGTTTGCGATTGTGAGAATTCTTTTCACCCATCCGGAGCAATGCAGCAGTCTTTTCAATTTCATTCTCCGTAGCACATCATCTCAGAATTATTCATTCTCAGCTTTCAGCTCTCATTCTCGAATTCTTCCGGTGCATCATTCAAATATCCTCTAATCAGTTCACGATCTCTTCATTCTCATGTATCTAAATCCCCTCAAGTATCTTCTTTCGTTTTCCAATTCTTCCCGGTGAATTGTGCCTTTGCTACTTTCATTTTCAATTCTTATGGTGGTTTGTTCAAGATTTCTCTTCCTTCGTCATCGTATCAACTCATTCGTTGTTCAAATCCTACCGGTGGTTTGTTGAAGACCTTCCAAAGTTTGTGCTATATCTACATTAATCCTTTCTACGAGAATAAGTAGTATGCCAAATCCGTTGCTTGTCATCAATTTAAATTGGTGAAGGATACGCATAACGTAATTCTTATTATTGTTTCATCCAAGTGTTTAATCCCTTCTTTTGGAGTTCATTCGGGATATCAATTTGTTGGTGCTGAGTTGTTCACCTTTTGTTTCCGGAGTTCCAATCTCTCTCAGTTAACTCGCGCGAAGCTCCATCTAAATCATTGCAAGGATTCTTTTCATTCTTCAATTGTTCTTCAAGATTTCTCTCGGAGTTAAGATCCGCCAAGCTATATTCTAAAATAAACACGGTGTTCAACACATGTTTTGTTTTGTGGAGTCCAAGCATTTTCATCTTGCATTCTAAAGTGCAATTCGTTCTACCTTATCATTTGAGGTGGTCTTATGTCATTCTTGACAATTTGAGTTCGCGTTTCATGATTCACATGTTGTCAAAAATGAGATATTCTAAATCCACCAATCTCTTCGTTGGATTTATCTTGTGTCATGTTTCACCTAAAGCCTTCCCTAAGGAATGTTGCTATTATGGTGCTTATCAATGATCCAAGTTTTCTCCTATCCTCTTGGTGAAAGAAGTTTTTTCATCGCCTTGGTGCTCTCACTCAAATCAATGGCTTCCTTTAGTGGCCGTTTCTCACCTCATAATGTTGAGATGTTTCCATAAGTCCACTACAAGCTTATTCTTTTTGTTGTTGGTTTTCCAACAACTCCGTTCAATCCTTCTTTTTAAGGAGGCTCTTTTGAATTCCATTGTGATAGAAGTTGTTGTTCTCTTCTCTGTTCTCTTGATTCCACTCTTTCATTTGTCCCAAAGGCATTATGATGTTTTCTTCGACCCATCATCTCGTTTTGCCAAGATCATATTCTTTTCTTGCTTATCCATTTAACCGGAGTGTTGTATGAAATCTTTCTTACCCCTTGTGCCATTTGTTCAATAGTTCCAGAGGCAGTGTGTTGTTGATTTCATCAAGTATCATCCCATCTTCTCAAGTTCATGTTAATTCCTTCCATTTTCAGTCGGAGTGCTGTCCAAATTATATCATTCTTAATCCTACTCTATTTTGTTTTAACCGGAGTGGCTTCAAAATCTATCTTGTCCCTTAACCTCTTGGTTCTCGCCGTATTCCATGTTCCTCTTACGTAATGGAGTGTTCTCAACTTCATTCATCTCCGCCGTATTCTTTCCTTGAAATTGCTTAACCTCTCAAGGTTCGTGGTTTCACTCTTTTGTCAAGAAGCAACTTTGTTTTACCTCTTCCTCTTTCGTTTTCTCTCTGGTGCCATCCCTAGATCTCGGGACGAGATCTCTTGTAAGTGGAGGAGTGTTGTGACGCCCCAAGACCGGTGATTCAGAAGACTTCCATATATTTCGTGATCACCGTGTGTTTCTTTTTGCTTGCTCTATTTATTTTTCATTGCATCATGTCATCATGCCATCATGTCATTTTTTTTTTTTTTAAACTCAACTAAGTAAATTGCATGGATCTTTGATCCATTTAAATCGAGGGAAATGCACATGGTGATTTCTCTTTATAACATATATCCTCCCAATATTATTAGGGAGCTATATTAAAATATTCCATTAATTGGAGTTCACCATAACACACGTGCAATTTAATTCCATGCCTTTTCTATCTCAATATTCTTGACCTCAAACTTTTCCCATAAATTCTTTCTTCACTTTTCGAAGCCCCACCAAAATTTCTCAACATATTTTTGGACCTTCCCAACCCTCACTTTCTATTCAAACCATTTGAATTTAAATCAAATGAGTTTGAATTTAAACTTTCGGTCATGCCCATTTCTATTTTTCCTGGTTCAAGCTCATTTTTGTGAGCCTGGGAAAATTATCCGCATGCCAAAGTCCTTTCTCTAACCTTTTTCCTTTCTCTCTTTTCTTTCTTCCTATTCTTTTACTGTTTTGGAAAATAAGAGAGAGGGAGAAGAGAGCCCAGCCAGGCCTCTGGCCACTTCCTTCTCTACCGGGCCGACCTCTAAGGCCCAACCGCGCCCCGTTTTAAACCCTAGTCTCCCCTGCTCGTTCCCCTCATATCC
Organism: Triticum aestivum; assembly: GCF_018294505.1. NCBI lineage: Eukaryota > Viridiplantae > Streptophyta > Magnoliopsida > Poales > Poaceae > Triticum > Triticum aestivum. Next base: position 435,564,687 of record NC_057814.1, read on the forward strand.
CATCGATCTCTCCCTCCTGCGCCGCCACATGCAACGCACACATCGCCAGGGTGAGCCCTGCTCGATCCCCTCCTCCCTCGATGCGCCGTCGCAGAGAGAGAGACAGAGCAGTGCCGCGCCCTCGTCCCGTTCCCCTCTGCCTCCTCCTCGTCACCGGAGTCCAGTCGCTGCGACCAGGAGCGCCGCCGCCCTCGACCCACCTCGCCGTCGTCCATGGTCACGCCTTCGCCAAGTGCCAGCGCAGCCTCGCCGCATCCTGCCGTTCTCCGTCGTCGCCGGACCTGCGCCGTCCTCTGCTTCCTCTATGGCGACCAGGAGCCACCTCTCCCGCGCGTCTCCTCCACCAGCAGCCTGCAACGCCCGAGGGGAGCCGAGCTCGTCCCGGTCCCCATGGTGGCTGCGTCCCCTACCCCGAGCTGCCCTGCAGCTGGCGTCCAAGTCCCGCGCCCCCATGACATCGCTGCTGCTCTGCCTCGCCGCCCTCCTTCCACGCCCAAGCTCCACCCGCGATCCGTAGGCTGTCCTCCCCTGCCTTCGTTGCCGATCTTGAGAGCCAGGGCTGCGGCTTGTCCTCTGCCGCTGGTTTCGTGCACCTCCGCTGCCGGTTGCATGGATGCCAAGATCCCCTTCGATTTGCCAAGGCGCGGGAACCAGGAACGCCCAAGGATGCGTTCGTGGATTTCGCCAAGTTCGAGCACCGCTGAACGAAGGGTTTTTGCCTTGCTCATTTTGGATACGCCAAGTTCACCGGATGCCTAGTACGACTGCAGGACCGGAATCCAAGTTCCACGGGGACCTTGTACCACTGCCGTCATAAGAACCCAGATCGGCAAGTCCAGAAACGCCAAGTACCACGACGACATTCGACATGTACCCCTACACCGCACCGAAACGCCGAGTTCCTCGCCGTGACCCCAAACATCTACGGAAACTTGTACGGCTATGAACGTGAACGACTACCGTCACCTCCAGAGAGATCGGATACGTCAAGTCCCTCTCCGAGACATGAACTGTGACACCCAAAATTTTATTGGATTTTTCAAAAAAAAAATATTTGACTTGAGGGAGGTGATTTAAATTTTTCTTCAAAAGAACCCTCCCTTTCAAAATATTTTTTTTGGAAAGAGTTTTATTTGGATTCACCCAAGACTTGTTTTTGGTCTTGGAGGTTTTTGCTTCTTATTTTGGACTCAAACCAAAATGCTTTTCACTTGAGAAAAATGTCTTTTGAAGATTTCTTTGAAAATGCTCTATAGCTTTTGGAATAATCCTTTACCACTTTCAACAAATCTCTCTTGCCATGGCCTTAGTGCAAATCCACTCTCATAAACCTTCCCTCATCTTTGGATCATGATTTGCATCAAATCCAGCAAGTTGAACCTCTCCATATGTTTATTTTCCATTTAAATCTTATCAAAACAATTTCTGTCTTCTATGCTAGCCCTTGGAGATTTACAAAGGAGCTACCATTTCTGTTTTGATTTTTGCCCCCAAACCAATTTCCCTTCCTAGTCCTTTGAACCCTCAACCAAGATCCATGAAGATCCACTGGTCTTCAGTTCAAATATTTCAAACTATACTGGCTGCAAGTTTGGACCAGATTTGTCAAATTTGATGAAATTCATTCAAATCCTTCTCCAAAAATTCTGAGTAAAATCAGGCAGCCTCTGGGTGCATTGAGAGGTCACCTCACCAAGTCCCAGCCCCAGGAAAATTTTTCTTCATGCCAAATCATTCTGTCGAACACCTGCAGAGCATTGTCAATATCAAGTTCAGAGATTCAGAAATGCAGTTCAGTGATCTACTGTCGTTTTCTTCAGAACCGGTTGTCGATCTCGACAGTGCCGCGTTGGCGCCTTGCTCCCCGTCCCCTCCCCCTTGTTCCTGCACCGCACGAGCGCCTGGATGCTTGCGGGCGTCGGCGACGTGCTGGAGGAGGTGCGCCGCCCCGTGACCGACGCCAGCGGCGGCTTTGCGGCCGCCAGAGAAAGGCGCGGCGCAAACGGCGCCACCCAGCGCCGCCCAAGCCACCGGAGACCGCCGCGTGGCCACCCACTCCCCAGTGCGCGCTGCCACCCTCGTCGTGAACCGCTGGGCGCGGAGCGCGCTCTCTGCCGCCGTCGTGCCCGTGCGGCCACCCCACCGTGGACCGACGCCATTACGCCAAGACCGACCGGGATTAGCAGGGGAACGGCACCAGTACACCTCACTGATGCTGCCTGGCCACCTAAACCCCTCGCCAAGCCACTGCCTCGCCGTAATTGCTCGCCGGAGCAACCCCGTTCACGGCCACCCCCTCGATCCGCCTATAAATAGGGGCCCCGAGCTCCAGCTAGTACCCACACCACCTCTGCACTCCACCTAGACCACGCCAAGCCACTGGAAGAGCCCCGAGGGAGCTTTCTTCCCCGACTCCGGCCGCCGCGACCCACCATGGGATCCAGCTCGATTCGCCCCCGTGCGTGCACCTCTGCCTCCCATCTCTTGCCAGTAGCTCTCTAATGCATCCCTCCTTCTGACCCGCGCTTCAATTCGAAGTTTGCAGCTCACCACCGGAGTTCTTCACCATCACCCGAGCCGCCGTCCGCCGGAGAAAGTGTCGCCGTCGACGTGGTGCTCTCCGTCGGTCGAGTCCACCACCCACCGACGCGGAAGGACACGCTGAAGCTCTTGGTACACTCCGATCTCCCTGTCTCGCCGTGGTTCGACGCCGGCGACCACCGCAGTCTTCGGGCGCCGGCGAGCCTTTTAAACCTGACATGTGGACCCCCCCTGTCAGCCTCTATTCTTTTCTCCCTCGAAACGTTTTCTGTTGGCGCCTTCGGGCAAATACGTCTTCCCTTTGAGCTGGCGCGTTTCTTTCCGAAGCGTTTTCTGTTTTCTCAGTTAAGCCCCTGGAACTTTTCTGTTTCATTACAGATGAGTCCCTGGACAGAAACCTTTATAACTTTTTAATAAAAGGTGATTTTTGAGTGATTCTTTTTCTGACAGTCTTCAAATTTTGTCTAGTTCTTTATGGGATTTATTTGGAAAAAATTTGGAACAACTTTTATGCACGCGTTGGTTTTCACGTTAGCACCCGTTTTCGTTATGTCGTAGGTTCCGGAAGAGGTGATGGAGCCGCGAACTTCGCCGAGCTAGACTCCGAGTTCTCCGAACCAGGCAAGCATGTTTGAACCTTTGATATGATAGATGCTTTGCATGTTTGCGTGAGAGGTTGTGCGTGGCATATGAGTGTCGGTGAGTACCTCGTTGCTCGTGAGGCAACTACCCGCATGTTCCAAAGTTGCGATGATCTCTGGTGAGAGATGGCCTAGTCATGTGGTGACATGAAGGGCAGCAAGGTGGTACTGTTGTAGCATACCAGCCTTGCGTCATCCGACAAATTTCGACGTTAACGTGGACGGAGTCACGTTATCGTCCCTTTCCCTTCCGTGCTACCACATGTTTCTTTTGCCAGGATGCGGTTTAGTAAGTTGGTAACCTCTTTCCGTGTACACACCAAACAGAGGGGCCGGGATGATGGTTCCATGGCCCTGGATTAAAGCCAGTCATCCGGTCAGGGGGCATGGGTGTTTCCGGTTGGGACCGAGAGGGGGGCACCCCTTAGAGCGCGCGTATAGAAATTTGATCCCATGCTACGCGAGGTGGTAGCCTCCCCGTCTCAAGGTTTTTCTTGAACGTTGCCGAGGGTGATTCCTGGCTTCGGATTGTTGAATGGGTGTGTACTGGTTAGATGTGTTTCTTCCAAAACACCGTAAACGGAACTAGTCCTCGTGTCTACTGAAATCCGTTGGCTGTGGTTAAAGTACAAACTCTGCAGAGTCAAATCCTTCCGAGTCATCATATCCATGGTCAAGTAACGTGATCAGTGTATCCATGTCTATGTTAAACCCTCGCGTTGTTTTTTTTCCAGTAAGCATGCGTGAGTAGTAAACTTGGCTGAACGTTATTCCTGTGAGTGGACTAACCCTGTTGTTTACCTCATGTCTGATTTTTTCTCTTGATATGATTTAAATTCATGAGCTATTAAGTTATCAATGTAAGCCCTTTATGTGATGTCGCTCAGACGTCCGACTGTGGCATGTTTGTCTTTTACTTTCAATATAAGCCCTTTATGTGATGTCGCTCAGACGTCCGACTGTGGCATGTTGTTGTCTCTTACTTTCAATATAAGCCCTTTATGTGGTGTCGCCCCGACGCCCGACTGCGGCATTATTATTCCTGTAGTTTCCTCTCGAGGAGTCATTCAGACCCTCGTTTGGCACCGGTATTATTATTCTTGCAGTTTCCTCTCGAGGAGTCATTCAGACCCTCGTTTGGCACCTAGTATTTATTTTGGGATTTCGGGAGGACTACCGCCCGACTTCTCGGTTATTTTTTTTCATGCATTATTGTCTCTATGCCTAAACGCACTTGTAAATCTGTTCATATGCTTCATGTTTACGTTTGTTATATCTTATGTCCGAACTGTCTTGCGAGTACTTTCATAGTACTCACCTGGCTTGTTGATTTGGCCAGATGTTGACGAAGGCGATCTCTTGGATGAAGAGTTTGATAGTGAGTCCGACGCCTAGAGGAGTCCCAGTCAGTCCCGTGTGATTCTGGATATTGGTCACTTGTTTTATATACGCTTCCGCCACCCGCCATAAGTCTCCTCGAGCCTCACTCCGACGCTTGAAGAGCTGTAGTTTTCAGGAGTCATATCACCCATTTCGCGGTGATATTTCCACCACCGTTGTTATCGTGAGTTAGTAGTCATGCCACCCAATCCGCCGCTATGTTTTATCGGCGTTCATGTAATAAATTGTTGAGCAGTCTCCGCTCAACCTTGTATTATATTCAGTACTCCTGGTATTTTTTCTTCTGTGACCAAGATATTGTCTACCAGTGAGAAGGAATTCTTCTTTACTGGTCCGTAAAAGGGATTGGTCTCTCAATAAATATTTTATTGAAAAACCGGTCGTGACAAGCTTGGTATCAGAGCCAGGCTGACTGTAGGAAGCCACTAGGTGCGATCGCTAATCGGTTATTAGCATCTTTTGTGCTTTTTCGGCATTTTGCAATTGTAGCTATTTTCTGTTGGTCATCATAAATTTATGACATGACTACTCAGAATTTTTGCCTACTTTTGTAGATGGCTGGCAGCAACTGTGAGACTCGAGTGTTCACGAACGTGCCCGAGGGGTTTGTCAAACTCCTCGTCTCCATCACCAAGCTCGCGATCGGGCCAGCGACTCGTCCGGAGTTCACGCTTTACCAGCACAAGCTCAGCGACGACGTGTCTATGCACCAGGCCGTGGTGCAATTCAAGGGAGGACGTTCTGCATCTCGCCACTTCCGTTTTGTGGGAAGGGCCATGCCTACGGAGAGGCATGCCATGCAGATGGCTGCCTATGAGGCAATAGCTCGCCTTCGAGACATCCTTCCGATGATGAAGACTCGTCGCTACCGCTATCTCCCGTGCCATGTGCCATATACTTGTCACTATGCATTCGCCTGCCATCGGGGAGAGCGAGATGAAGCCATCGAGATGGTTGTTGAGTACCTCAAGGCTCTGGAGGAATCTTTCGACAACCTCGTAGACGATCTTGTGGCTGCCCGCATAGACTTAGTCCGGGGCGGTCCTGCCAGCAGGAAGGAGCTTCTCCACACGGCACCGCCTCTGACATTCGTCTCGTCTTCAGCCTCTTATGCACCGGCCATTTTGGCTACTGCTCGCCGTCTGCCTACCACTGATGAGTTCGACCGAGTCATCGCTCCTACTCCAGTCAGAGCTGCACCGCCTGCCGCACCCGCACTGCCACCTGTCACCCCCGCGCCATCTCCGCAGCGCAGTGTTACGCGCCAGGAGCCAGCTAGAGAAGAGGTGGAGGTTGATTCTCCTGCACCGCTGAGTCTTGCCCTCGGCAAGGGAAAGGACATCGTCACCATCTCCGACTGAGAGCGCCGTGTAGCCGCGCGTTATGTCTGCCTGTATGATGTACACTAATTTGTATTAGTGTGTTTGCTGCTTTCCGGAGGAGTACGCTAGTCTAAATAACATGTCAGGATTGTGTACGCACATCCTGAGTGTTGTATCATGTGTTTTTTTTTGCGTGTAAGATTTTGCTAAGCAGTTCTTCTCCGTGCAAAAATCGTTTATGTTTTCTTGAAAAATCTTGAGGTCTTTTAAATTGTTGCCTTTGCAAGATTTTCCTTGTGCCACACAGTTCTTCTCATGGGTTTTGCAAAATAATACCCCAGACTGGAAAAATGTCTCGCCCGTGGACTCGCTCCATGCCCAATCAGCCAGAAGAAGTTTATGGGACACAGACTAGCAACAATTTCACTCAGGGTCAGTCCAGTCAACAGGACAGCGAAGCAGCCCTATCTCAAGTATGCCGTCTCTTCGAACAAAGCGAGTAGCAGCACTAAGAGAATCAATATGGGAAACCACCGTGAACCCTATCAACCTCATTCCAAGTTATCTGAGTTACAGAAAACTCGCCCTTCAACGTTTGCTCACACCGATAGGCCGCTAGAAGCCGATGATTGGCTTCGCGACATCGAAAGGAAGCTGATTATTGCTCGGTGCTCAGATCATGAGAAGGTTCTTTATGCACCACACTACCTTACTGGAGCAGCTGCAGCATGGTGGGAAAACTTCCTACACATGCACCCCAGTGAACACAACATCACCTGGGAGGAGTTCAAGGAAGGCTTTCGTGGGGCACACATCCCCAGGAGCATCATAAAAATCAAGAAGAGAGAGTTTGATGACCTGAAGCAGAGAGGCATGTCAGTGAAAGAATACAATGGTCAGTTTACCCAGCTATCTCGTTATGCCTACGACGAGCACATGACAGAGAACAAGAAGATGGAAAAATTCCTGGACGGCCTGGCACCAGCACTAAGATGCCAACTGATTGTACACACCTTTCCGGATTTTAAAACTCTGGTTGACAAGGCCATTACCTTGGACAATGAGCGCCGTAGTCTGGAAGATATCCGTAAGCGAAAGAGGGACAAGACGACTCTTTCTCGCAACAACCGAAGCAAGACTGAGGTTCCAAGGACAGGAGCAAGGAAATCCACAACTACTGATCTAAGGCCCGTCAGGCAGTTTCATGCCAGGGACAAGGAGTTCACGTACCATCCAGGGGTCACCTGCTATGCTTGCGGTGAAGAAGGGCACTATGCTAAACAATGCCCAAAGCCGAGGAACGCGGCCCCCAAGCCAAACAATGGTGGGAACAATCCAGCCCCCAAGCGCAACAATTTCAACCCCAGCAATAACCACAGGAAGGGTCACCTGAACCATGTGACCAGAGAAGAAGCGCAGAATGCCCCAGACATCGTGCTCGATACGTTCCCTGTCAACACAGTACCTGCCACGGTTTTGTTTGATTCTGGAGCTTCCCATTCGTTCATTTCAAAGAGTTTTGTTTTGCAACATGGTTTTCCGATACTTCCCTTGGAAAAATCTATGATCATCAAGTCCCCCGGAAATAAGCAAATCGCTCAGAGTTACTGCCAAGGAGTAATCATTGAGTTCGGAGGACTACAGTTCCAAGCAAATCTCATCGTGTTGGAAAATAAAGGACTGGATGTCATTTTAGGGATGGACTGGTTGACCACCAACAAAGGATTTATTGACTGTTTCAATCGGACCGTGATTCTCACTCACCATCACGGCAAGACAATAAAGTTTACAGCTCAAGAAAGGCCACGGTCACGGCAACCAAAGCTGAACAAAGTGGACATTTCAGAACTGAGTAAAGTTCCAGTGGTATGCGAGTTCCCTGATGTATTCCCTGAAGAACTACCAGGCATGCCACCAGACCGAGAGATAGAGTTCAGCATCGGATTAGCACCTGGCACCGCTCCCATCTATAAGAAACCTTATAGAATGGCACACTCAGAATTGGTGGAGTTGAAGAAGCAGATAAAGGAATTATTGGACAAAGGATTTATTCGAGCTAGCTCCTCACCATGGGGTTCGCCAGTGTTGTTCGCCAAGAAAAAGGATGGGACACTGAGACTGTGTATAGACTATCGAGCTCTCAATATGGTCACCATCAAAAACAAATATCCGATGCCACGGATAAATGATTTGTTTGACCAGCTCGCACAAGCCAAGGTGTTCTCAAAAATTGATTGGAGATCGGGATATCATCAATTGAAAGTACGGACAGAAGATATCCCCAAGACAACATTCACTTCCAGATATGGGTTATATGAGTTCACAGTGATGCCTTTTGGACTAACGAACGCCCCCGCATATTTCGTCCACCTCATGAACAAAGTGTTCATGAAATTCATGGACAAATTTGTTGTGGTGTTCATTGACGATATTCTGGTTTACTCAAGGACACCGGAAGAGCATGCTGAGCATCTCAGAATTGTTTTGGGAGAATTGAGGAAACATCAGTTGTATGCCAAATTTAGCAAGTGTGAATTTTGGCTAAGACAAGTTGGTCTCCTAGGTCACATATTAAACCAAGAAGGCGTGGCCGTAGACCCAGAAAAAGTCAAAGCCATACTTGACTGGAAGCCACCCGCCAACGTTACAGATGTGCGGAGTTTCCTGGGAGTGGCCGGATATTACAGAAGATTTATTGAAGGATTCTCCACTGTGGCAAAACCAATAACACAGTTGCTCAAGAAAGACAAGAAATTTGTATGGACGGAAGCATGCGAGAAAAGCTTCCAAGAACTCAAGAAGAAGCTAACAACCGCACCGGTATTAACCGTGCCAGACATACACAAGAGTTTTGAAGTATATTGTGACGCGTCCCGAAAAGGCCTCGGATGTGTACTAATGCAGGATGGCAAAGTTGTCGCGTATGCCTCCAGGCAGCTGCGGAAACATGAGGAAAATTACCCAACACATGACTTGGAGCTAGCAGCAGTCATACATGCACTCAAGGAGTGGAGGCACTTTCTGTTGGGAAATCGCTGTGAAATATATACGGACCATAAGAGCCTCAAATATATTTTCACACAGCCAGAGCTAAATTTACGCCAACGACGCTGGTTGGAATTGGTCAAAGACTATGATGTCGGCATTCACTACCATCTAGGGAAAGCAAATGTAGTGGCTGATGCCCTTAGTCGAAACCCCAGCCCGGACAACGACGGTCCGCAAAACTTGAGGCCTGAGTTTCAGCAAGAGTTCGCTAGGCTCAACCTGGTGTTAGTCTCTGAGGGCACCGTATCAAATCTGGAGATACGACCCACCCTAGTGGAACAAATTAAGAAGGCTCAACAGGGACATCCCAGCATCGAAGGTATAAAGAAGAAAATGAACCTTGGTAAGGCTTCAGAGTTCGTCACAAACAGTGAAGGAATATTATGGTACGGAGACAGACTTTGCGTACCTAACATTGAGGAACTCAAGCAACAAATCTTAACCGAAAGCCACACCGCTCCATATTCGATCCACCCTGGAGGAACCAAAATGTACAAGGACATTCAGGAAAGATTTTGGTGGCACGGTATGAAAAGAGATATAGCCACATTTATTGCTTGTTGCGATTCATGTCAGCGCATCAAGGCCGAGCATCAAAAGCCAGCAGGGCTGCTCCAGCCAAACAGGATACCGGAATGGAAATGGGATGAAATAGGAATGGACTTCATCGTCGGACTACCCCGATCACAACGCGGAAATGACGCCATATGGGTCATCACAGACCGACTAACCAAGGTTGCTCATTTCATTCCCGTGAAGACTACCTACTCCACACAAAGACTAGCCAAACTTTATCTCTCCCGTATAGTTTGTTTGCATGGAGTCCCAAAGACTATAATATCCGACCGAGGCACCCAATTTGTCTCCAAATTTTGGGATCACCTGCAACAAGCTCTGGGCACGCAGCTAGCTTTCAGTACAGCGTACCACCCTCAGACTGATGGACAAACAGAACGTGTGAACCAAATCCTAGAGGATATGCTGAGAGCCTGTGTGCTCACCTATGGGTCCAGTTGGGAAGAGAGTTTGCCATATGCCGAGTTTGCTTACAACAACAGTTACCAGGCCAGCATAAATTGCACCCTTCGCAGCATTGTACGGACGGAGGTGTCGTACCCCACTGAATTGGTCAGAAACAGGTGACTGCCGTATCTTCGGCCCAGACATGCTTAAAGAGGCCGAGGAGAAAGTTAAGCAGATCAGGGACAAACTCAAGACAGCGCAGAGCCGACAAAAGAGCTACTACGATCAAAAGCATCGTGAGGTCAGCTCTGAACCCGGTGATTCCGTATACCTACGAGTGTCTCCTATGAGGGGCCTGCAACGGTTCAAAATTAAGGGGAAGCTAGCCCCGAGATTTATTGGACCATTCGGTGTAATTGCACGAAGAGGCACGGTAGCCTACCAGCTAGACCTACCCAAGGAGCTGCCAGACGTCCATGACGTATTCCACGTCTCACAATTGAGAAAATGTGTAAGCAACCCGGAGAAGCATGTATCCCATGAGAGCATCAATGTACAACCAGACCTCACCTACAGAGAACGACCAGTAAAGATATTGGAGGTGTCTGAACGGAGGATCCATCAGAAAACAACTAAATTTTTCAAAGTTCAGTGGAGCAACCACACCGAGGATGAAGCTACATGGGAAAGGGAAGATTTTCTAAAGGCAGAATATCCATATCTGTTTGAGGATCAGCAAAAATCTCGAGGACGAGATTTTTCCTAAGGGGGTAGGTGTTGTGACACCCAAAATTTTATTGGATTTTTCAAAAAAATTTATTTGACTTGAGGGAGGTGATTTAAATTTTTCTTCAAAAGAACCCTCCCTTTCAAAATATTTTTTTGCCAAGAGTTTTATTTGGATTCACCCAAGACTTGTTTTTGGTCTTGGAGGTTTTTGCTTCTTATTTTGGACTCAAACCAAAATGCTTTTCACTTGAGAAAAATGTCTTTTGAAGATTTCTTTGAAAATGCTCTATAGCTTTTGGAATAATCCTTTACCACTTTCAACAAATCTCTCTTGCCATGGCCTTAGTGCAAATCCACTCTCATAAACCTTCCCTCATCTTTGGATCATGATTTGCATCAAATCCAGCAAGTTGAACCTCTCCATATGTTTATTTTCCATTTAAATCTTATCAAAACAATTTCTGTCTTCTATGCTAGCCCTTGGAGATTTACAAAGGAGCTACCATTTCTGTTTTGATTTTTGCCCCCAAAAAAATTTCCCTTCCTAGTCCTTTGAACCCTCAACCAAGATCCATGAAGATCCACTGGTCTTCAGTTCAAATATTTCAAACTATACTGGCTGCAAGTTTGGACCAGATTTGTCAAATTTGATGAAATTCATTCAAATCCTTCTCCAAAAATTCTGAGTAAAATCAGGCAGCCTCTGGGTGCATTGAGAGGTCACCTCACCAAGTCCTAGCCCCAGGAAAAATTTTCTTCATGCCAGATCATTCTGTTGAACACCTGCAGAGCATTGTCAATATCAAGTTCCGAGATTCAGAAATGCAGTTTAGTGATCTACTGTCGTTTTCTTCAGAACCGGTTGTCGATCTCGACAGTGCCGCGTTGGCGCCTTGCTCCCCGTCCCCTCCCCCTTGTTCCTGCACCGCACGAGCGCCTGGATGCTTGCGGGCGTCGGCGACGTGCTGGAGGAGGTGCGCCGCCCCGTTACCGACGCCAGCGGCGGCTTTGCGGCCGCCAGAGAAAGGCGCAGCGCAAACGGCGCCACCCAGCGCCGCCCAAGCCACCGGAGACCGCCGCGTGGCCACCCACTCCCCAGTGCGCACTGCCACCCTCGTCGTGAAACGCTGGGCGCGGAGCACGCTCTCTGCCGCCGTCGTGCCCGTGCGGCCACCCCACCTGGACCGACGCCATTACGCCAAGACCGACCGGGATTAGCAGGGGAACGGCACCAGTACACCTCACTGATGCTGCCTGGCCACCTAAACCCCTCGCCAAGCCACTGCCTCGCCGTAATTGCTCGCCGGAGCAACCCCGTTCACGGCCACCCCCTCGATCCGCCTATAAATAGGGGCCCCGAGCTCCAGCTAGTACCCACACCACCTCTGCACTCCACCTAGACCACGCCAAGCCACTGGAAGAGCCCCGAGGGAGCTTTCTTCCCCGACTCCGGCCGCCGCGACCCGCCATGGGATCCAGCTCGATTCGCCCCCGTGCGTGCACCTCTGCCTCCCATCTCTTGCCAGTAGCTCTCTAATGCATCCCTCCTTCTGACCCGCGCTTCAATTCGAAGTTTGCAGCTCACCACCGGAGTTCTTCACCATCACCCGAGCCGCCGTCCGCCGGAGAAAGTGTCGCCGTCGACGTGGTGCTCTCCATCGGTCGAGTCCACCACCCACCGACGCGGAAGGACACGCTGAAGCTCTTGGTACACTCCGATCTCCCTGTCTCGCCGTGGTTCGACGCCGGCGACCACCGCAGTCTTCGGGCGCCGGCGAGCCTTTTAAACCTGACATGTGGACCCCCCTTGTCAGCCTCTATTCTTTTCTCCCTCGAAACGTTTTCTGTTGGCGCCTTTAGGCAAATACGTCTTCCCTTTGAGCTGGCGCGTTTCTTTCCGAAGCGTTTTCTGTTTTCTCAGTTAAGCCCCTGGAACTTTTCTGTTTCATTACAGATGAGTCCCTGGACGGAAACCTTTATAACTTTTTAATAAAAGGTGATTTTTGAGTGATTCTTTTTCTGACAGTCTTCAAATTTTGTCTAGTTTTTTATGGGATTTATTTGGAAAAAATTTGGAACAACTTTTATGCACGCGTTGGTTTTCACGTTAGCACCCGTTTTCGTTATGCCGTAGGTTCCGGAAGAGGTGACGGAGCCGCGAACTTCGCCGAGCTAGACTCCGACTTCTCCGAATCAGGCAAGCATGTTTGAACCTTTGATATGATAGATGCTTTGCATGTTTGCGTGAGAGGTTGTGCGTGGCATATGAGTGTCGGTGAGTACCTCGTTGCTCGTGAGGCAACTACCCGCATGTTCCAAAGTTGCGATGATCTCTGGTGAGAGATGGCCTAGTCATGTGGTGACATGAAGGGAAGCAAGGTGGTACTGTTGTAGCATACCAGCCTTGCGTCATCCGACAAATTTCGACGTTAACGTGGACGGAGTCACGTTATCGTCCCTTTCCCTTCCGTGCTACCACATGTTTCTTTTGCCAGGATGCGGTTTAGTAAGTTGGTAACCTCTTTCCGTGTACACACCAAACAGAGGGGTCGGGATGATGGTTCCATGGCCCTGGATTAAAGCCAGTCATTCGGTCAGCGGCATGGGTGTTTTCGGTTGGGACCGAGAGGGGGGCACCCCTTAGAGCGCGCGTATAGAAATTTGATCCCATGCTACGCGAGGTTGTAGCCTCCCCGTCTCAAGGTTTTTCTTGAACGTTGCCGAGGGTGATTCCTGGCTTCGGATTGTTGAATGGGTGTGTACTGGTTAGATGTGTTTCTTACAAAACACCGTAAACGGAACTAGTCCTCGTGACTACTGAAATCCATTGGCTGTGGTTAAAGTACAAACTCTGCAGAGTCAAATCCTTCCGAGTCATCATATCCATGGTCAAGTAACGTGATCAGTGTATCCATGTCTATGTTAAACCCTCGCGTTGTTTTTTTTCCAGTAAGCATGCGTGAGTAGTAAACTTGGCTGAACGTTATTCCTGTGAGTGGACTAACCCTGTTGTTTACCTCATGTCTGATTTTTTCTCTTGATATGATTTAAATTCATGAGCTATTAAGTTATCAATGTAAGCCCTTTACGTGATGTCGCTCAGACGTCCGACTGTGGCATGTTTGTCTTTTACTTTCAATATAAGCCCTTTATGTGATGTCGCTCAGACGTCCGACTGTGGCATGTTGTTGTCTCTTACTTTCAATATAAGCCCTTTATGTGGTGTCGCCCCGACGCCCGACTGCGGCATTATTATTCCTGCAGTTTCCTCTCGAGGAGTCATTCAGACCCTCGTTTGGCACCGGTATTATTATTCTTGCAGTTTCCTCTCGAGGAGTCATTCAGACCCTCGTTTGGCACCTAGTATTTATTTTGGGATTTCGGGAGGACTACCGCCCGACTTCTCGGTTATTTTTTTCATGCATTATTGTCTCTATGCCTGAACGCACTTGTAAATCTGTTCATATGCTTCATGTTTACGTTTGTTATATCTTATGTCCGAACTGTCTTGCGAGTACTTTCATAGTACTCACCTGGCTTGTTGATTTGGCCAAATGTTGACGAAGGCGATCTCTTGGATGAAGAGTTTGATAGTGAGTCCGACGCCTAGAGGAGTCCCAGTCAGTCCCGTGCGATCCTGGATATTGGTCACTTGTTTTATATACGCTTCCGCCACCCGCCATAAGTCTCCTCGAGCCTCACTCCGACGCTCGAAGAGCTGTAGTTTTCAGGAGTCATATCACCCACTTCGCGGTGATATTTCCACCACCGTTGTTATCGTGAGTTAGTAGTCATGCCACCCTATCCGCTGCTATGTTTTATCGTCGTTCATGTAATAAATTGTTGAGCAGTCTCCACTCAACCTTGTATTATATTCAGTACTCCTGGTATTTTTTGGCTATGTCATGCCTCCCATATTGCAATGTCAAGCCTCTAACCCACCTTTCCTAGCAAACCGTTGTTTGGCTATGTTACCGCTTTTGCTCAGCCCCTCTTATAGCGTTGCTAGTTGCAGGTGAAGATGAAGTTTGTTCCATGTTGGAACATGGATATGTTGGGATATCACAATATCTCTTATCTTAATTAATGCATCTATATACTTGGTAAAGGGTGGAAGGCTCGGCCTTATGTCTTGTAAACCGGGATTCCGAGACTGATCGGGTCTTCTCGGGAGAAGGTTTATCCTTCGTTGACTGTGAGAGCTTATAATGGGCTAAGTTGGGACACCCCTGCAGGGTATTATCTTTCGAAAGCCGTGCCCGCGGTTATGTGGCAGATGGGAATTTGTTAATGTCCGGTTGTAGAGAACTTGACACTTGACTTAATTAAAATACATCAACCGCGTGTGTAGCCGTGATGGTCTCTTTTCGGCGGAGTCCGGGAAGTGAACACGGTTCTTGTGTTATGGGTGTGCGTAAGTAGTTTCAGGATCACTTCTTGATCACTTCTAGCTTCACGACCGTTCCGTTGCTTCTCTTCTCGCTCTTATTTGCGTACGTTAGCCACCATATATGCTTAGTGCTTGCTGGAGCTCCACCTCATTACCCCATCCTTTCCTATAAGCTTAAATAGTCTTAATCTCGCGGGTGTGAGATTGCTGAGTCCTCGTGACTCACAGATTCTACAAAAATAGTTGCAGGTGCCGACGAGACCAGTGCAGATGACGCAACCGAGCTCAAGTGGGAGCTCGATGAAGATCTTATTCGTTGTGTTGTTTCGTTTCCTATTGATCAGTAGTGGAGCCCAGTTGGGACGATCGGGGATCTAGCAGTTGGGTTATCTTCTTTTCATTTGGATTTGACCGTAGTCGGTCTATGTGTGTTTCTTGAATGATGTATGAATTTATTATGTATTGTGTGAAGTGGCGATTGTAAGCCAACTCTCGTTATCCCATTCTTGTTCATTACATGGGATTGTGTGAAGATGACCCTTCTTGCGACAAAACCACAATGCGATTATGCTTCTAAGTCGTGCCTCGACACGTGGGAGATATAGCCGCATCGTGGGCGTTACAATATGACATTTTTATTCCAGTAGTAATGTTTTCACTGTGAGGTGGGCCGCAGTTGAGCAAACCGACCATCGGAAAATCCCCACCCCTCCAATCCATCTAGTCCTAGTCTCTGCACAACACTCCTCACTCCTAGTCTCTGCGCAACACTGCCCACTCCAAGAAATCCGTGATTTCGCGCGACTGAACTTCAGCCATATTTCTTTTAGCTTCGCCCCGCGTGATTAGCTCATGAGTTAGCTGCCTACGGTGCCCGTCACCAAGTTGATCCGGAGTTCTGGCTAGAGGACATGCCAGATGATGTAAATGTTCGTATGGCCAGCATCTTGGCTGGACTTGTGTGAGTTATGGAATCGAGTGTTCCGTTTCAAAAAAAAGACCAAGTGACCAGAAGCCAGAAGCACCTATGGAGGCGATGGTCGCGAGCGGCAGTCGGCTGTGCCAAATCATCCAAGGCGTCGGCCTGCGGCCCCGCACCGCGCAGCATTTCTATACGGTGCTGGCGACCGCCGGCGTCATAGCCCTCGCCGACGCCGGCTTCGCCTCTCGCATGGACGACATGATGGTCAACTCCATCCGCAAGTTCGCCGCCGTCAAGAAGCGTGCAGCGAAAGCTCCAACTAGTCCTGCCAGCTACCACGCTCATGCGCGAGGGAGCGACACAGCTTCATTGACTTACTGCTCCTGCCTTTGCGTCTATGACAGGTGGGCCCAACAGGTGGTTGGCCCACCTGTCATGCAGCTAAAGGCAGGTGCAGTTAAGGCATTGGAGCTCAGTCCGCGAGGGAGAGGGCGTTGTAGTAATCATACTTCTCGGTCTCGTACGAGTTGACGTGACACATCAAAGCACTGCACTCAATATAAGTCTTTTTACACATTTCAAATGGACTACTACATACGGATGTATGTAGACATATTTTGCTTCGTATGTAGTCACTTGTTGCAATCTCTAAAAAGACTTATATTTGGAAACGGAGGCAGTACAACACATGCATGCATGTTGTGACTTCCCTTTTGATACTTGCATGTGTTGATTTGATGCACCTTGCCAAATTTTGACTATAAATTTAACTAACCAAATTTTCATGCATGTCACAAAAAATTACGGGGCTGTTTCGATTGTGACTATGTTTGTCTTATGTTGCCACATTATTTTTCCCGCACTTGCCACACTTGCCTAACTTGAGTTGTTCAAATTGTTAGACACACTTTGGCTTGCCTAAGGGAATCTTGCCACACTTTTTGTGTCTATGACATGTGGGGTTCACTGCTAATAAAAAAATTCTTGTCTTAGGTGTGGCTAATAAAAAAGACTTATATTTAGGAATGGAGGGAGTAGAAAATATAAATAATAATGCATGTTGGGGCAACCCACGTTTCCGATAATTTTAGCCGTGGGCTTGTTTACAATTTTTACGAGGTGGTGGTTGTTCACTTAATGGAGGGACTTGTACCAGACTTGAATGATACAAAATGCGACCTAGCACACCGTAACACCCCTTGGAACAAGCGGGTAGCTATCTCAAAAAACAATCAACAACTAAAAAAACAGCGACCTGGCACGTAGTACACAATTTTAAACGATTGTTTTGATGGAGTGAAAAAGGAAACCTACCCCACTACGTATATATAGGTCGGAGCATCCGCGCTTGCGTGCTAGGGTTGCTCTATTCACACACTCTCATCCTCTCCAGATCTAAACAAGATAGGGGTGGTAACACTGTCTTTCTCCCTACAAAAAATACTGTCTTTCTATCCTCACCACTGGTTATAGATCCGGACGTATCCCCCTCCGCCGGTGAAGGGGAGGAGGGGCAGCGTTTAGGCCGTCGTCGATAGCGAGGGAGGAGACCCACTGCCGGCCGCACCGTTATCTCTGGCCGAGCGCCGGCGCGGGAGGTCCTCCGATCCCTTCGTCATTGCCCTAGTGTGGGCGGATCCGGCCTCCCGCCGCCCACCTATCCACATCCCGACAACCTTCAGGTATATCTTCCTTCGAAACCGCCTTAGCTCTACTTCCCTAGCTCGCTACGTCGCTGTATGTGCATCATTTTCTACCTCTCAGCCCCTCTCGATCGGATGGTCCAACGTCACCTTTTTTCTATTGTTAGAGGTAAAGCTACTTCATGGAGTCGAATATTGTACTTGGTTCAAACAAGAAATAAAGTGGGGTGGGGGAATTTAGTATGTACATCGTACTTGGTACAAACAGGAAGGAAAGGGGGTGAAAGTAGTATAGACTGGTCATCCAACCGGTCTCTTGGTCGAAAAGGGAAATATAGGGGTAACGTTGAACACAGTGGTATGACCAGGACTAGATTTGCTATCCACACATAGGAGTAGGTGGCTAGAGTGAACAAAAATGGGACCAACCCAGATATGTTTCTTGGATGTTTGTTTCTCGGGGCAACAAACTATGAATCACCACTTTATGCCCCTGTTTAGGTACATGGTGCTGGACTGCTGGTGCACCCACTGTCCCATGCCCTTATACCAAATATTTAGTTGTTCTTAATCTAATGCCCCTGGAAAAAATGAAGCCATGCCACTGTTATAAGCCATGACAAGTTTAGCCAAATGTTTTTGCCTGTAATTGTTTGAGACTCTCACTGTTTCCTCTGTAGCTTTTTGTGTAAACAGGGATATCCATTTCACCTGGTTACTATTGTGACCTTTTGGTGCACTGCACAAAACTCTTCTTAAAAGAAGTGACTTTTGTGTTGTTTAACTCGAATGTCAGAATGGAACAGTTGGTTCATTTCGGTGGAACTGCACAAAGGGAGATCTGTGTTCCAATCCTCATCATCCATATTGGCACCATAACCTTCCTTTAGGTAAGAATGATATTTAATGCATGTGTTCATCTCTATTTTGTGACTGCCATGAGAAAATAATGCTATTTTTTACTAGTACACTTGTACTCCCTCACTGACAAAACCAATTCTAAAATAGAAGGCCAATCATGTACTTGGTTTCACCAACTGGTGAGGAGAATGAGAAATAGAGCATGAAGAGGAAGAAGAAGAATAAACAGTGCCAAGGCGATCTTGCTGAAGCCAGAGGCCTCAGTCGAGGCCATTTAAGGGCTCCGGCAACGACTACCTTACATGTGAGATGATCCTCCAGGGAGCCCTTCCACTTCTGATGTCTCACTTAATTAATTAGGAGTACTTAAGTACCACTAATTTATTGCTGCCTAATTTTCCTGTCGGAGTTAAACAAATCTTTAGTAGCACCCTATGCTGAATCATGTACGTGTGTATGTTTGTCTATGGAGGTGAATCATGTGGTGGAGCAGGGAGGGAATATTATTAGTGTCATGACATAATAGTGCTATTGTTTTGCATGTCAATTTATTGCCATTGGTTCAATGAGGCAATGTTTTGCGTATTGTCCATCATGAATTTGATGCTACTGTTAGAGTAATATGCTAATGTCTTTCTATCCTTTCTCACTAAGTTAATGAAGGTTTCACCTTGTTCCTACTTGTGCAAACAGGGATCATGTTGTGCCAATCAGACATTTTAGTGGAACTACACAAGACAATACAATGAACTGTGTTTGGGATATTACCACTGGTCGTAAACCGGCCAGGAGAGGCCGGGTTAACCCCATAAGTAGTTCATCTGTATCTGAAGTCCATGAAGACAGACGGTGACGCTTCATGAAGGCCCAGGGCCCAAAGACGGTTTAAGGCCTGTAGACATAAACCAGCATTGATATGTAAACTTGTGTTGTAAGATATAAGTAGGAGAGACCGAGCCGGACACGATTATGAGCCGGCCTCGGGATTTTGTAAACCGCCGGGCGTCAACCCATGTATATAAGGGGACGACCCAGCGGTGGTTCAAGGACAACAGACAACAACTCGAGACTCAGGCAAAGTGTATTCGCTCCCTGGTCATCGAAACCCCATCAATTCCATCACAACTAGACGTAGGCTTTTACCTTCATCGTAAGGGGCTGAACTAGTATAAAACTCTCTTGCGTCCCTTGTCCGCTTTAACCCCTTTAAGTTAACCCGTAGTGATGGCTGCACGACTAAGTCCTTTCTCTAGGACATCTGCCGTGACAAAACCACGACAGTTGGCGCCCACCGTGGGGCTATCGCACGATGGTTTCAAGTTCTTGGAGGGCAACTTCGAAGGACTCAAGGGTTACGCTGTGGGCCGGATGACCAAGAGTCGTCGCGGCAAGCTCTACATCGACGATGCAGGCTGGGGCCCCGAGGCCGGCTCAATCGAGTACGGGTACCAGGTCCCCTTTGGTGGCATACACGTATCCATTGGCAAGATCGGTGAACCGGGCCCTGAGCCGGACATCTGCACCGACCTCGTTGAAACGGCTCAGCGTGCGAGATCTGCTCGGGTCCAGCCTGTCATGAAGCGTGCCTTCGTGGGAGTTATCCATGGAGGGGAATCTGAGGATAGATCGGAATCTGGTGGTGAGACCGTCGTTTATTCCAGCGACGAGTCATCGACCGGAGAGACCGAGTCGTTGTATCAGTTACAAGATGGCCAGATTGGGGGCTGTTCCGATGGTGACAGTATTCCGGACCCCTTTGATCTGCCAAACCGGGTTGCGATCTTCATGGCCGACACGCAACCGACGCTTCACTCTTCGACCATAGCGGTGATGATTTCCGGATCGGCAGCGGCAACAGCGGCTAGGGCAGGAGGCCCTGTGCAACCGCCAGCTCAGGTTCTATCTGATTTGTTTGACGCGTTGGCAACGCTGATGGCGGAGGTTAACCTGGCGGATCAGGATACACACAATGCGGAAGTCGCGAAAGTTAAAGATCAGATCACCCAGGCCAAAGCCGACTTAGCAGCTAAGGATACCAGGATAGCCGCGGAGCGGGCCGCTTTGGATGCACAAGCTTACCGGATTATGCTGGATCAGAGTGCGTCGAACGAAGTCCTAAAGAGGAGGCACCGATCTTGCCTGCCGCCAGTTTATGACGCTCGAAATCTCTTTAACACCCCAGGAGCAGGGACCAGTAATCCGCCGGTGGTAAACCGGGCGGAGGCACCTGGAGCAGGGGCGCCGGTTCAGCCACGTTTGGTGGATCCGCCTCGTCAGAACAACATTGTAGTACCGCATGTCCCCACGCCACCGGGTCATTATTCTAACCCAATGGACAACATTGTCGCTGCCGCTTCACGGCTAGCGGCCATCCCGATCGAAGGCGATTCTCCGGCGGCGGTCGAGACGCGTCGGGTTAAGGAGCTTCTTCAGACAGCCTTGGTTCAACAGGAGGCTTATTCATAAAGTCGCGATCGGATTCATTCTACTCCCCGTCCAAGCCGGAGTTACAGCAGGCGTATGGATGAACCGGCAGTGTCAAGCAATGCGCGAAACCGTGATCCGCCCCGTGGCAATAACCCGGCGGGTGGTGCTGGTGATGCTCAGGAGGTGGTGGACCGGGCTCGGGCACGCAGAGAGGCCGAGTTAGCGGCGCAGCATGAAGCCTGTCAGCATACTCCGGTTCATCCAACCACATCGGTGGAACCAGGAGTTACCGCTAGTTCTTTGGGAGTGCCGTGCCTCGTCCCAGCGTTACGCAATGTGTGCTTGCCTAAGGATTTCAAGGGCCCGCGCAAGGTGCTGAATTACACCGCCGATTTATCCCCTGAAACATGGGTCAAAAGCTATGAGATGGCCATGGAGATGCTGGATGTGGATGATGCGGCGCGTGCGAAATACTTTACCATGATGCTAGAAGGGACGGCCCGCACTTGGTTAAAGAGCTTACCGGCTTATTCTATCAGGTCATGGGCCGAGTTGAGAGCCCGATTCATTCAGAACTTCAAGGATACATGCAAGCAGCCCATGTCAATTGTGAACTTAGCTGCCTGTGTCTAGGAGAAAGGAGAGTCAACAACCCATTGGGTGCGCCGGGTTTCGGAGATTTTGCATTCATCAGACCGCATCAACGCTGACACCGCAGTTTTAACATTGGAAGGCAATTGCTGGTTTGAACCCTTGAAGTTGAAGTTAGGACGGCTCAAACGTCATTCTAATGACATGGGAACCCTAATGGCTGCACTGGTGAAGTATGCCGACTCTGATAGTACCAAGGATCCTGAGTCTGACGATGATAAGACAGGGAAGGGAAAAAGGAGCGGCAACGGCAAGGGGCAGCACCACAACCCGGCGGGTCATGGAAACGGCGGCAAGCATAAAGCGGACCACGGTTCAGACTTTGTGGCTAACACTAATGCACATGACAAGGGCCAGCGGCGTAAGGGTAAACCGCCCCAGCACGGTGGAAAGCCAAGTCCTAATCCGGACCGTTTGTCTTATCTGTTGAACCAGCCCTGTCCAAAGCATGGGACGAAGGAAGAACCGTCCACGCACCTCTGGAAAGATTGTTACATCATGCAGGAGTTCAAAAATTCTAATTCTTTCCGGTATGATCATGGACCAGGAGGCGGTTCGGGCCCCGGCTCTCATGGGCCGGGTTATGGCAGAGTAAATTCCGATTCAGGCTTCCACGGTAATCAGGGTGGACATAACAATCAAGGTAATCAGGGTAATCAAGGTGGCTATAATCATCAGGGCAATCAGCAGCAGCAGCAGTCGGGTTACCGGAGCAACCCGAAGCAGTTGAAAAGCGGACAGTATCATGTCTTCACGACTAGCTTGGACAAACGCAATCAGAAGCTTCATAAAAGGGCGGTGAATGCCGTTGAACCGGCGGTGCCCCATTATTTGCGCTGGTCCGAGCAGCCAATTGTGTGGAGTAGAGAAGATCATCCGCCCAGGGTTGACAATCCGCGTCATCTGGCTCTAGTGGTGGCACCTCAAGTGGGAGGTTATAAGTTCACTAAGGTACTCATGGATGGAGGGAGTAGTATCAATATCCTTTATTATGAAACTTTCCGTCGCATGGGGCTAACAGATAAAAATCTTAAACCGTCCAATACGGTGTTCCATGGTGTGGTGCCTAGTAAGTCGGCATATCCTGTGGGTAAGATAGCTCTGGAGGTTGCTTTTGGAGATGAGCATGACTCGAGATCAGAAACCTTGACCTTTGAAGTGGTGAAAATCAGAAGCCCGTATCATGCCCTATTTGGACGGCCAGCTTATGCTGAGTTTATGGCACGGCCTTGTTATGTCTATTTGCAGCTCAAGATGTCGGGTCACAAGGGAGCTATAACCGTGCATGGGAGCCGCAAGATTGCTCTGGAGTGTGAAGAAGGTGATGCGGCTTATGCTGAGTTGGTTTGTGCAACAGAAGAGTTGAAGTTTTACAAAGACAATGTTGATCCGGCAGATATGACTTCGTTGAAGAAACCAACTACAGAGCATGATCCGGCCCTGAAATTTAAATCGGCTGATGAGACTAAGCTTGTTGACTTCGTGCCTGGCGATTCGTCCAAGCAGTTTAGCATCAGTGCTAATTTGGATCCGAAATAGGAAAGCGCGCTCATCGAGTTCATCCGTGAGAATTGGGACATCTTTGCATGGAAGCCTTCTGACATGCCTGGTGTACCGAGAGAACTCGCTGAGCACACTCTCAATGTTGATCCTAAGTATAAACCGGTCAAGCAGTTTCTCCGCTGGTTCAATGAAGAAAGATGCAAAGCTATTGGAGAAGAAGTAGCCAGGCTCTTGGCGGCTGGATTTATCGTTGAAGTATTCCATCCTGAGTGGTTGGCTAATCCGGTGCTGGTCCTCAAGAAGAATGGCACTTGGCGTATGTGTGTGGACTACACAGATCTAAACAAAGCTTGTCCAGTAGATCCTTTTGCCCTCCCCCGTATTGATCAAATTATTGATGCTACGGCCGGTTGTGAGTGTTTAAGTTTTTTGGATGCATATTCTGGTTATCATCAGATCAAAATGGCAGTTAAGGACCAGGAGAAGACAGCCTTCATAACTCCCTTTGGAGCCTTCTGCTATGTGTCCATGCCCTTTGGGCTCAAGAGTGCCCAGGCGACTTATCAACGGTGTGTGCAAAATTGTCTTCATAAATAGATCGGCTGCAATGTTCATGCCTATGTGGATGATATTGTGGTAAAATCAAGGAAGAAGGAGACATTGATTGATGACTTGAAGGAAACCTTTGATAACCTGCGGGTTTATAATCCAGCCAAGTGTGTCTTTGGTGTACCTGCAGGCAAGCTCCTAGGCTTTTTGGTGTCTAACAAGGGCATTGAAGCTAATCCGGAAAAGATCAAAGCCATCACCTCCTTGGTAAACCGAAGTGTATCAATGATGTTCAACGCCTGGCAGGCCGGATTGCCGCGTTGAGCCGGTTTGTCAGTCGCCTCGGTGAGAAGGCCATCCCTTTGTATCAGATGCTGAAGAAAATGTATAACTTCGTCTGGAGTGATGCCGCTAATGAAGCATTTGAGGACTTAAAGCGGCAGCTAACTAATCCGCCGATTCTCGCTGCTCTGGTTGACAAAGAACCATTGTTGCTATATGTGGCAGCTAACGCTCGGGCTGTTAGTGTGGCTATTGTGGTGGAGTGCAAGGAGGCAGGAAAGGAATATCCGGTTCAGCGGCCGGTTTACTATATCAGTGAGGTACTTATTGAGTCCAAGCAGAGGTACCCGCATTGGCAAAAATTGGTGTATGGGGTTTTCATGGCAAGCCGGAAGCTTAAGCAGTATTTCCAAGGTCATCCCATCACGGTGGTCAGCTCTGCTCCTTTGGGGGATATAATCCAGAACAGGGAAGCAACTGGCCGGATTGCTAAGTGGGCTATCGAGCTCGGGCCTCACGGTTGAAATACATACCCCGAACGGCGATCAAATCTTAGGCACTTGTGGATTTCATCAATGATTGGACAGAATTACAAGCGCCAGAGGAGAAGCCGGATCATACTTACTGGACTATTCATTTTGATGGGTCCAGGCAATTAGAGGGCTCTGGGGCTGGAGTCGTATTAACTTCCCCACGAGGTGATAAGTTTTGTTATGTTCTCCGTTTAATGTTCCCTTGCACTAACAATGCAGCTGAATATGAGGCTTTACTCCATGGTCTTCGGATGGCTAAGGAGATGAACCTAAGCCGAGTTAAGTGCTTCGGTGACTCGGATCTGGTGGCTCAACAAGTGTCCGGCACTTGGGATTCCAAGGACCCACTAATAGCAGCATATCATCGTGAGGTGGATATTGTTGCAGGTCACTTTAAAGGTTATCAGGTGGATCATGTGGACCGACAGAAGAATGAAGCGGCAGACGCTTTAAGCCGCCTGGGTTCCCAACGTAAACCGGTTCCACCTAATGTCTTCCTGGATGTTTTGCATAATCCGTCCGTCAAGCTCCCTGTGAAGAGGATTTGGCTGTTCCTGATCCGGAGGCTCAGTTGGTGGCAGCTCTTCATGTTATCCCGGATTGGACGGTTCCATATCTAGCGTATATAAACCGGGGCAAGTTACCAGAGGATGAAACTTTGGCCAGGCAGATAACCCGGCGGTCCAAGTCCATGACTATTATCAATGGAGAGTTGCATCATTGCAGTGTGACAGGGGCGTTTCAACGCTGTGTGTCTCTTGAGGAAGGCCGTGAAATTTTGCGTGAGATCCATGAAGGAGATTGTGGTCACCACGCCGGTTCAAAATCTTTGGTGGCCAAGGCGTTTCGTCACGGTTTCTATTGGTTGACAGCTCATGCTGATGCCGAGGACTTGGTCAAAAGATGTGATGGCTGTGAGAAATTCTCAAGACGCGCTCATGTACCGGCTCAAGAATTGAGGATGATTCCAATCACCTGGCCGTTTGCAACTTGGGGGCTGGATATGGTTGGGCCTTTCAAGAGGTCCAAGGACAAGAAGACCCACCTCTTGGTGGCGGTTGATAAGTTCACGAAGTGGGTGGAGGCAGAGCCAGTTAGTAAGTGTGACGCAGCCACAGTTCATCAAAAAAGTGATCTTCCGGTTTGGCTTTCCACACAGCATCATAACAGACAATGGTACCAATCTGTCAAAGGGTGCCATGAAGGAGTTCTGTCAACGTGAGCACATCCAGCTTGACGTGTCATTAGTGGCTCACCCCCAGTCCAATGGTCAAGCGGAGAGGGCCAATCAAGAGATCTTGAGAGGCATCAAACCCCGGCGTATGGTTCCTTTGCAACGGACGCCGGGTTGTTGGGTTGAGGAGCTACCTTCAGTGTTATGGAGCATCAATACCACACCCAACAGATCGACAGGATACACACCGTTCTTCATGGTTTATGGAGCGGAAGCGGTTCTTCCTAGTGACATCCGTCATGACTCACCTCGTGTAGCGGCATACGTTGAAGCTGACAACGAGAAGGCACGGCAGGAAGCTCTTGACCTGTTAGATGAGGAGCGTGACATGGCGGCAGCCCGTTCGGCGATTTAGCAGCAAGATCTGCGTCGTTATCATAGCCGCCGGGTTAGAACCAGAACCTTTCAAGAAGGAGATTTGGTGCTTCGACTCATCCAGGATCAGACGGATATGCACAAGTTATCCCCCCCTTGGGAAGGACCTTTTGTGATCAGCAAGAATCTGCACAACGGGTCATACTACCTAATCGATGTTTGAGAGTGCAAAGACTCACGTAAATCAGAGGAGGAGACCAACCGGCCATGGAATATTGCTCATCTTCGGCCCTACTATACTTGAGCTACAGGCTCTGCTTATGTACATATTATGACATTGTATATATTATGATCAATATAATAAACCGGAACCTCAGCTAAAGCGGGGTATCTGTTGTTTTCCTTACATCATGTGTGGTTACATGGAGCTTACAAAGCGGTGTCCGGTTTACCCCTTGATTTAGCTTCTCAAAGCTTCATATTAGATCACTTGGGGGCTTGGTCGTATCCGAACCATGGCTACACCTCTTGATCGGTGCAATGCCACAGCATCACTTGGGGGCTTGGTCGTATCTGAACCATAGCTACACCTCTTGATCGGTACAATGCCACAGCATCACTTGGGGGCTTGGTCGTATCCGAACCATAGCTACACCTCTTGATCGGCGCAATGCCACAGCATCACTTGGGGGCTTGGTCGAACCCGAACCATAGCTACATCTCTTGATCGGCGCAATGCCACAGCATCACTTGGGGACTTGGTCGAACCCGAACCATAGTCACACCTCTTGATCGGCTCAAAGCCACGTCAAACCGGGGCCAAAGAGAGTGTTGTAAAACAACAGCTCAAACATAGGCACCCACTGAGGACAACTCACAATGTTGCTTGGGATTTCTTTGCTGTCAAATTTAGGGCCTGGCAGCCCGTAAAAAGCCTCGACTACAATGGTTTTTACTTGCCTTTTGCTGATTTTTCTTTGTTTTCATAAGATTTGTAACGTTTTCAAACCGGTGTTTATCAACCCGGTTAGGCTGCCAACTACAAGTTGTCAGTACATGATCAAGTTATAACCCGGAGACTATCAGCCCGGTCTGGTTTTGGCTAAAATGTCACCAGTATGGAATAAACCGGTGTTTATCACAGCCCGGAACGGTTTTATTGTAAACCGGTATCATATAACAGGAGTTACTTCTACTCCGGATTAGGTTTATTACCCTCATTACAAAGTTGGTCAGCCAACATTATGCCTAACGGTCACAGGTATCATATATTTCCATATTTGGTTATCTTTTACAACCTTGATTATAAACCTTGGTCATATATATATTTGGGTATCATGACCCGCCCGGTGGTAAACCGCCAGGGCACTTTAAGCTTCCTATCTGCAAGAACAACTTGAATAAATAGCTATGGATTATGAACATCATATCTTTAGCATGGCGGATTAACACGCATCAGTTGCAAATAAATATGCACGAAGGCATAATAGACCAAGTATTTTAACTAGCCTATTAGAAGGTGTTTCAGTGCCCAACGGGATAATTGTTTATCAATAAGCATTGCAGCATGGAAGATTAAACCGGCCCCCGGATTACGATTGCTTATCAGCTTGACCTGACGGCTGCGGATCATCTTGCACCGGTTCATCTTCTTCGTCTCTACCCAGAGGCTGGAAGTCAACAGTTGTCCAGTCGATCCCAGTTAAAGCTTGGAACACAGCTTCATCGCTTATAAGGGTGGATGGTTCAATGTCAGGGGCATAAGTGTGCTTACGGATTGGAGGGATCAGGTTTTGAGCCTCAGGAGTTGGTGCAGCAACCCGCTTGTTATTGGTATCATAACTCGCCTGGTAAAATGAAAGGTCAGCCTCTTCAGCAAG
Organism: Triticum aestivum; assembly: GCF_018294505.1. Classification (NCBI taxonomy): domain Eukaryota; kingdom Viridiplantae; phylum Streptophyta; class Magnoliopsida; order Poales; family Poaceae; genus Triticum; species Triticum aestivum. The sequence goes on from NC_057814.1 coordinate 435,592,522, forward strand.
TTGACAAGCCAGTGGACATACTTCCCGGTTTATGGCATGGAGATCTTCAGTGCAAAACTCTGATCCGTCTTCTTTTAAACTTGGGTAGCCTTTAGCCACGTCCGTCGGATCAAGGTCAGGCACCCATGCTTTTTCCCGGGTTAGTGCGGTCAGAGTGCCAGCCCTTGTAGCAGACCTCTTTAGCTCTTCTACCAGGGCAGGCAGCATAGATAGCATGTCTAAGGTATCTTGATTAACGTCGGGGGCGGCTTATTGTGAGAAGCGGTGCAGATAATTCGTTGTGCGCCGGCATACAGTTGCTCTATCAGCGTGTAAGCAGCCTTCAGCTTCTTCCGAACATCAGAGCCCAGATGACTAATGCGAGTTCCTGCATCATTGCAAACATCAGTAAACAAGAAACGCATAGGAAGATATGATTAAAAGTATAAAGCAAGGATGCTTACCAAACACGGCAGCAGTCATAGCATGTACTTACCGCTTTACACCAGTCAGCTCGTCTACCACCGGTTTGAGAGCTGCTTCTGCGTCTTCAGCTCTTTTCTGCAAAGCGGATTTCTCTGTGTTCCAATCCGCCTGCTCCTTGGCGAAGCTCTCCTTTAGCTTTTCCATAGCGGCTAAGGCGCTTGTCAGCTCATCTTTTGCTTTGGAAGTTTCGGCCTGTTGAGACTTGATGTTCTCTTGCAGATCAGCGGTTTGGCTTTCCTTCTTACTCAGCTCCGCCTGTAAAGGGACAGATGTATAATGAGTTGACATTACATATTTGAAGTACCAAGCCCATAACAAGTTATGCCCTTGATACTTGGGGGCTAATGCATGTTTGCTCTTGATCAGACATTTCTACAAGTCCCAAGCACAATACAAGTATTAATCTTGGCACTTGGGGGCTAATGTGTGTTTGCTCAAAAAGTTGTTGGTATGGGAATTCTTCTACAGTCCCGGTTCATCTTTATAAAGTTAAACCGGCCCTTGGGGGCTATACCGTTGAAAGAGCAGTATGGCAAATTTTAAAGAAACCGGTTCATCTTAAAGAGGTAATCCGGTCCCTGGAGCCTAAATATGCAAAGATAAGTTATGACAAAAGTCCCGGTTTAGATCGGTATCATAAACCGTCACTTGGGGGCTACTATGAGTTGATAAACTGCAATTGGACAAAAGAGAAAAATGGTAGTTACCTCATATCGCTCCTTCATCAAGTTTACCAAACTAGCTTCATAGTCACGGCTGGTATACAGACGGTTCAAGAAGCCAGAGTGAATGTCTTGAGCATTGAGATGGGCGTAGCTTGATAAATCGGCATTCCATTTGCCTTTGCCGATAGCAGAGAGGTCATCCTTGGCAGTATGCTTTGACAAAGCGACAGGGTTGCCAGGAGTGGTGTGGCCAGTGCCAGTAATCATAATGTCATCATCTTGATCATCAGCAGCCCTCACTGGAGTTGGCGGTTTGTCAGTATCCTTAACTGGACTGACCGGTTTGTCATCAGTTCGGACAGGGCTGGTTGGCCGGTCTGCACGGCTTGTAGTGTCAACTTGCACTTGTTCGGCAAGGAAATCATGGTCTTGAGGCGGCGGATTGTTAAGCATGTCGTCAGCGTCGGTTTCTTCTGGATCTGGAGTTTTTTCTGGCTCAACAGCTACATTATCATCAGCCGGTTTGCTTAACCGAGCCTTCTTGCTGGGTCTCGGCTTGGCGCTGAGAAAAGATAGACATGAGAATCAGTACAGTATGAAAAGAAAACACATCAAGAATAAAGACACGTGCATAGCTCACCCAGGAACTATTTTGAGGGGCGGAAGCTATGTGGCCGATGACTCGCTAGAAGATGAGTGAGAAGTACCCTGATAATTTGAATCAGACGGGTTAAGAGGCTGGCGGAAACAACCTGCTTTGGGGTATGAGGTATCAATGGGATAAGAGACCTCGGATCGGCGTTTCCGAACCGGACTGTTCAGTAAACCGGCGGAGGTAACTACCTGGCCGCTGTGCCGGGTTGTACGGCGAGCCTCGTGCTGCTGCATTTTCAAAAGAAAGTTTGGATCCAAGTAAGCAAGAGGGTGAGAAAATTTTACTTTCCGGTTTGCTTGACGGATTTTTGATGCTGGCAGAGGATCTGAATCGGAGGAAAGAATGGTTACCTCTACGTCCTCAGCATGACTGCCTTCAGCGTCGTCCTGATAATAATCATCGTCAATGAGATGTACGAAAAATGAACCAAGAGAGTCAAGTTCTACCTCTGGTTCCGGATTACCCACGTCGTCATCAGCTGGTAGATCGGAGGATGCAGTGGTCCTTTTCTTGGCAGTTTTTTTTAACAACCTTGGTCTTTGGACGAACTGGCTTGACTGGTTTGTCTTGCGGCTTCACCGGTTTGTCTTATGATGGCTTCTTCTTCTAGAACGGATCATCACCCTGTCAAAAAATAATCACACTTTCAGAGAATATTTGGACAGAAGCAACTTCATATAAAAAGATTATATGATTCTTATAGCTGGTGGTTTGTTGAAGGTGCAGAAAGGGAGTAGTCCGGTTTGGGCACAGACAGCCTCCGGTTCGTTCAGTATCTTTTTTACAGCTTCAGTGACTTCTACATCTATAAGCTGGATGTCAATGTGCCGCTGAGCATCCTTCAAACTTCCCGTGTACTCACACATCAAACCGGAGCGCCGGCTTAAGGGCAGAATACTCCAGCTTATCCAACAACCAGCAAGATCAACTCATGTCAAACCGTTCGCCATGAAGGCTCTGAGCTTTGAAAATTGAGGAGCATAGTTGGCCCTTTCTCTTGCAGTCAACCTCTGAGGAAAAGGGTGTGTGTTGCTCAGGCGTTCAGGGCGGTAACCCGGCAGGGGGTTTTCGTCAGATGGAGAGGTATCCATGTAGTAAAACCAAGTTTGGTTCCACTCTTTGGGGTGACTGTGGAGTTTGGGATGAGGGAAGGTGACTTCTTTCCTCTTTTGAACCGCCATTCCGCCCAGTTCCGTATTGGGTCCATCTGAGAACTCGGTGCGACGTTTAAGTGAAAGAAATCCCTAAACAGTTCGACTGTAGGTTCCTCTTGCAGATAAACCTCACAGAATACTGGGAAGTGGCACATGTTGGTAACAGAGTTGGGACCGATGTCTTGAGGGCGCAGCTGAAAATTGGCTAGTACATCTCGGAAATTTTTTGAACTGGGAGGGCTAAAACCTCGTCCGAGATGATCAGCAAACACCACTACCTCTCCATCCTTGGGTGTAGGAGGATTTTTCGGGCCAGGGACCCTCCAGTGGATGACATCTTTCTTGGCTAAAGCACTCGTTTTAACAAGATTATTTAACTGTTCTTCGGTTACTCGAGAAGGAGCCCAATTGCACTCATAGACTTGCTTGGCCATGGCAATAGAAGTCTGAAACATGATTATTACCGGTTTAAGATTTACAGTGGACAACTATACATCAGTTTAAGGATACAGGCATATTGATAAACCGGAATTGGTTATTCGTAAACCGGAGTCTGACAATGGAAACAGTACAATGATGAATGCATTGGCGGTTCAACAGGGGACTAATGGTATCTACTGGGTCATCATTTTGTAAATGAAGTTAAACCGCCCAATCTGGTATTAAAGATGTATAAGTGAAGGGAAAAACAGGTTTCACAAGTTGGCATTATAATTTTGGATCTACCGCATGTCAAAAAATGAAAATATATTCAGACCTAAATATTGGTACCGAAGCAGTTGATGAAAGTTCAGATGGGATTTTCTACTTAAACGAGATGCATGGATGGAAAAGAAGGGCCACGGCTATCGCTGTACAGGATAAATATCAAGGTTTGAATCAAAGAGCTATTGCACAACGACAAACACCGACGAACACCGATGAACACTGAAACCCTAATGACAGATCTATGGCGGAAGGAAAGAAGGCTTACCGATGCTGATGGAAGAGCGGAGAGGCGCCGCGTTTCTCTGGTGCGTTCAGGGGGATGCAGCGGCCGGAGTTGAGGCAGAAGCGAAGGTCGACGGTCGCGGCGGAGCTCCAAAGGTTGGGCAGCGTAAGGAAGAGGACGAGGTGAAGAGGCACGAGGGGGGAAAATGGAAAGACCCCCTGGCCCTATTTATAAGGGTAGAAGGATAAGTGTCAGGCATGAAAATCGAGGAGCCTAAATTTTGGATATGAGGCGGAGCTGTCCACTACTAGGAAAAGGGCTATAGATGGAATGACCACTAAGGGCGCACCAGACATGTGGTGCGCCATTGCTATGTAGCAGTGGCACACCGTGTGCTGGTGCGCCATTAGTGTGAAATACACTAATGGCGCACCAGACATGCGGTGCGCCATTAGTAACAATTTTTTTTTATTTTGCCAGACATACTAATGGCGCACCAGGACATAGTGCGCCATTACTAGTTGTAACTAGTAATGGCGCACCAGCAACATAGTGCGCCACTAAAATATTTTTTATTTTTTACTTTTTTGCAAAACTACTAATGGCGCACCTGGGGCAGTGCGCCATTACTAGTTTAAGCTAGTAATGGCGCACTGCTCCCCCGTGCGCCATTAGTGTTTTTTTGCAAAACTACTAATGGCGCACCACCAGCAGGTGCGCCATTAGTAACCAGGGTTACTAATGGCGCATTATGTGGTGGTGCGCCATTAGTAACCTGGGACGAGCTAGATATTTTGGACAGCCACACCTACCCACTCACTTTCCCCACTTCATTCTCTCCTCCCTCCTCCAAGCTTGTCTCGGCTGCCTCCTCCTCCTCCTCACCTCATTTGCACCATAAATTCATCCAAATTGCGTGGTTAAAGCCCCTTTTTTGATAGGTAAGTAAGGGGGAAGCTATCTTTATGTTGTTCTCCCTCCAACAACGTGCACATGCACTTTTTATGTCCTAGCTAGATCTATGTATGTTTGTGGTGTTGCATATATGTTTGTGTTTGCAGGTACCGGTATTTGAAATGCGATAGTTGCCAATATTTTGACGGAATGTTGATTCATTTCCGTTTCGGCGAGAATTTTGGCACTATGCATTCTTTTTGGTCCTATTTTTAGGGAAAGTCATGCCAAATTTTTTCTTGGTTCTAAAATATCGTTTTGCTCTACCCCGCAGGTGACCATGGTCCGCACGATGACCGAAGGCATCGTGAATAGGTTTTTGAGCTCCGCGAAGGCCGAGATGCTTGAAAAGAACGAGACGGAGATAAGATGTCCGTGTGAGAGATGAAAGCTGAAGAGCCTTATTGCGGACCCGGATTCCGGGCAGGTGCGGGACCACCTGCTCTTGCGTGGTTTCATGGATGGCTATCGGTGGCAAGGTGATGAAGATGACTATGAAGTCGTCCATGGGGGTCGGGCAAGAAATGAGGATGGGCAGCAAGACAACCACCGCGGCTCGGGCGGGCGAGAAGACGAAGAATCTCCAGGACATGATCACGACGGTGATGCTGTACACAGTCATCATGTAGAAGATGCCGGACATGATGATGAGGAAGATGCGGGAGCAGACGAAGGGCATGATCATGAAGATGAAGATGCTGGCGGAGCAGACGACGATGGACCATCGATGGGCTGGGTGCAGGACCCTCATATTCAAGAGCTGCTTCTCAAGCAGACGGATAACGCAAGAGCTGCCGCCCGAGAGAAAGCCAAGCTGGATCAACTGGAGATAGACGCGGTTACTCCATTGTATGAAGGATGCAGGCCCGAGGATACCCGCCTGAAAGTAACGCTCATGGCTCTGAAGATGAAGGTAAAGCACAAAATGACCGACGCATGCTTCGACGAGAACATGTCATTCTAGCACGAACGTCTTCCCAAGGGGAACAAGTGCCCGACCAGTTTCGAGGAGGCGAAGAAAATCGTGTGTCCTCTGGATTTACCGCATGTGAAATACCATGTGTGCATGAACAATTGCATCATTTATCGAGACGAGCACACGGAGTCTACCATATGTCCGGTGTGCGGCGTCACTCGATACAAGAAGAGGAAGAAAGCTCCTCGAAAAGTGGTGTGGTACTTTCCGATCACTCCTCGTCTGCAGCGGTATTTTGCGGACCCTAAGGTAGCAAAGCTCCTGCGTTGGCACGTGGATAGGGAGGAGAAGAAGCGAGAAGATGACGCAAATGATCCGGAGATAAATAAAAAAGACAAGATGCTGAGTCACCCTAAGGATGGGAGCCAGTGGCAAGCGTTGAACTTCGAACACCCAGAATTTGGGAACGATCCAAGGAACATCGTGCTGGGCGCGAGCACCGATGGAGTCAATCCGTTTGGCAGCTAGAGAAGCACACATAGCACCTGGCATGTGTTTGTGTGGATGTACAACCTTCCCCCCTGGTTGTGCATGAAGAGGAAGTACATTCACATGAGTATGCTAATTGAAGGGCCGAAACAACCAGGGGACGACATCAGTCTGTATCTGGGGCTGCTAGAAGAGGAGCTAGACACACTGTGGAAAACGCCAGCCAATACGTGGGACGCCGCAGAGAAAGAATATTTCCCTATGAGAGCCGCACTGCTCACGACGGTGCACGACTATCTCGGTTTCGGATATCTCGCGGGGCAGGTGGTCCACGGATTTTCTGGATGTGTCAGGTGCATGGATGACACAACGTATCGCCAGCTAGATAGAGATCCCGGGTCTTCGAAAACCGTGTTCATGGGACATCGAAGGTGGCTTCGCGACGATGACCCGTGGAGGAAACGCAAGGATCTGTTCGATGGTGAAACCGAACCCCGAAGACGCCCGCGTACGAGGAGCAGCGAGGAAATAGACGAGCTGTTGAAAAATTGGAAAGATTGCCCACTGCCGGGAAAGAAGCAAAAGGCGCCAGAGCCGGGAAAGAAGCGAAAGGCGCCAGAGCCACTGCTGAAGGTATGGAAAACGAGGTCTGTTTTCTGGGACTTGCCGTACTGGAAGATCCACCGTGTGCCTCACAGCCTTGATGTCATGCATATCACGAAGAACGTGTGCGAGAGTCTGCTTGGTACCCTGCTCAACATGCCAGAGAGGACCAAAGATGGGCCGAAAGCAAGGGCAGACTTGAAATCAATGGGCATCAGGGAGGAGCTTCACGCTAATGATGATGATGATGATGAGGCGAAGCAGGACACGGAAAGTCGTCGCAAAGGCAAAAAGGCCAAGAAGACCGGAAAGGACTTCCCTCCCGCGTGCTTCACTCTAAGTCAGGAGGAGATCGATCAGTTTTTCACCTGCCTCGTAGGAGTAAAACTTCCTTACGGTTACGCGGGGAAGATAAGCAGATACCTAGACTCAGTGAAGCAGAAGTTCAGCGGGATGAAGTCTCACGACTGTCACGTGCTGATGACGCAGATACTTCTAGTTGCAATCCGTGGGATCATGGACGCGCACGTCCGTGAAACGCTATTTGGCCTATGCAACTTTTTCGACGTCATCTCTCGGAAGTCGGATGGCGTGAGGCAACTCAGAAGGCTACAGGAAGAGATCTTGGTGATACTATGGGAGCTTGAGATGTACTTCCCTCCCGCATTCTTCGACGTTATGGTGCATCTGCTGGTCCATATCGTGGAGGATATCATCCAACTCGGGCCGACGTTCTTGCACAGCATGATGCCGTTCGAAAGGATGAATGGTGTCATCAAAGGATACGTTCGCAACATGTCACGTCCAGAGGGAAGCATAGCCAGGGGCTTTCTGACCGAAGAGTGCATCTCCTACTGCACGAATTATCTAGGCATCGAGAACCCCGTTGGTCTGCCCGTCAACAGGCACCTCGGCAGGCTCGCTGGATGGGGTCACCGTGAGGGTCGCCGCGAAATGCATGTCGAATTCGATGGTCGACTCGCCAACTTTGAAAGAGCAAACCTAGTCGCGCTACAACACATAGACGTGGTCGATCCTTGGGTGGTAGAGCACAAAACGTTTATTGAGAAGACGTACAATGACCAAGGCCAATAGAGGACAGACGGAGATATAATCAAAGAGCACAACTCATGTTTCACGCGTTGGTTCAAGCAGAAGCTTCTGTCGTACCCTTTACATGAGGATTCTTCCGCGGAAGAACAACTCATATTCGCCTTGTCACAGGGCGCCGAGCACAACCTGATGACGTATGAGGCGTACGACATCAACGGCTACACATTCTACACCGAGGACAAGGACATGAAGAGCAATGGTTATCAGAACTCCGGGGTAACGATGGAATCCTACACCGGTAACGACAAGGATAGATACTACGGAAGGATCGAGGAGATCTGGGAGCTGAGCTACGCTGGAGAGAAGGTCAAGATGTTCCGTGTCAGATGGGCCAAGAGCGTCATAAAAGAAGACCGGTATTTCACCACCATTGTCGTGGAATTGTCACGGCAGATGTCCTTGAACTAGGACTTAGTCGTGGAGCCATCGCAATTTGGAAGCTTGAAGGGGTTATGCGGGACAAGGAACACGAGGATTTATACTGGTTCGGCCCCTTACGGTGAAGGTAAAAGCCTACGTCCAGTTCGAGGTGTTATTGATTAGGGTTACGATCGCCAGGGAGCTAAACAGCTATGCCCGGTTCTCGATGAGGTTGTTGTCGTCCCTAAACTGCTGCCGGGTCCTCCCTTTATATAGGGAGGCTGACGCCCAGCAGCCCTTAGAGTCCCGGCCGGCTCATAAGAGCGTCCGGCTCGGACTCTGAACAATACTTGCCTTACACTACAAGCCTACTATAACAATGATTGTAACTACAGGCTTTAAGCCATATCCGGGTCTCAGCCCATCTCTGGCCCATTATCTTGACACTTAGCTCCGGGCTTCTGGCAATGACCCTTAGAATAACCCGGCCCTCCTGGCGGGTGACTCCAAGGTCTATATCCTCAACATTAGGCCCCAGATTGACTTGAGCCAGCTCGTGTCAATCTTCCACTCTGCAGACAGAAAAAATCTCCGGCTTACCATTCATGTGAAGGCCATAACCCGGAGTGACGTCATCCTCCGGACTCCGGATAATCCGCCGTGACGTCATCCTCCATTAAGTCCGTTTTTTACTCTGCCAGATCCATGCTTTTACTGTCGTTCCGAAAATCGAGGCGCCGTGAGGGGGAGATAACCACGTCGTGGCCTCCTTGAATCCCGCGCCCACTTATGACTCTGCCTTATAAATAGGCCGGCCCAACGCTCTCTTCCTCACGCTCTCCTTCTTCCTCCTCGCGCTGTCGCTCTTCTGCCCGACCTCTGCCACCGCCGCCGCCGTCGCGCCCCCGATCTTCATCAACCCGGCCGCTGCATCACCCTGACTCGGACCAGATAACGGCGGCGACCTCCACCCTTCCTCAACTCCGGTGAGTCTTCTCTGCCTTGCTAGGATAGATCTGTGGTAGGGTTCCTTCAGTTCTTCGTGTTCGTCACCATTGCCCACAAACTCGGTAGTCCTTGTCGCCACTGTAGTTGGTTGATCTTTAACCTTGCGTAGAAACACTGCGGTAGATGTTTGAAACCCATTTCATCTGCAAGAAATCCTCTTTTTACTGCATAAGAACTGTGTTCAACCTCAAGAACTTCTCCTGCCTCTGTCTTTTAGGTCTAGAAAATTTTCTCTGCTGCGACTATTTTGATCCAAAAAAGTTACGGTAGTCTGTGAAACCTGTTTTACCACACTTAGTAAAAACTGCAACCATTGAATCTCGGCGGCTTACACGTCCGGCTTAAAGAAAACACGCGCCGTAGAACTTTCCGGTTTAAGGAGAACCATGCTCTGTAGACTCTTCCGGCTTAATTGTAGTAACCCGTAGATGACCAACTTATTCTGAACGCTCCTATGGCTTAGATAACCCACCATATCTGAATACATATCATTAGTCCCCTTCATAAGCCGCCACCTTAGTTTGAACAATAGATCCCCGGCTTATAATTGACCCGGATACTTTTCTCTTTATTATAGACCACCAACCTTCACCATGCCTCCCAAGGCTCCTATCACTTGCAACTGGATGAGATCCAACGTCACTGACGAGACCCTGGCCAACTTCGCTATGTCCGGATATCTGCCCAAGAAGGAAGTGATGTCCTACCGTGCCCCTAACCCGTCAGAAGAAAGACCGCAGCTGAGGGACGGGGAGGTAGTGATCTTTGCGGACCATATGAGCCGGGGCTTCGCACCGCCCGGCTCAAAATTCTTCCGGGACGTGCTCAACTTCTTTGACCTCCGGCCTCAGGATATAGGACCCAATTCCATATCCAACATCTGCAACTTCCAAGTCTTTTGTGAAGTATATCTTGGAGAAGAACCGAGTCTGCTGCTTTTCAGAGAGCTGTTTTATCTGAACCGCCAAAATGAGTGCGCCAACGGGCCAAGCCTAGAGTTAGGCGGCATCTCCATCCAGCGACGTAGGGATTGTCTGTTTCCTTACGCAGAGCCGCCGAGCCACCCTAAGGACTGGAATATGACTTGGTTCTACTGCCAAGACACATCCCCGGCTGACGAGAATCCGCTGCCCGGCTTTCGCCCAACGCGCCTGGAACCGACTCATCCACTATCCGACAAACTGACTGCCGCGGAACGCCAGCCCCTGCTTCCAACGATCAACAAGATCAAGGCCCTGCTAGGCAACGGGCTGAACGGAATTGATCTAGTCCGGGTCTGGATCTCATGGCGGGTGATCCCATTAAGCCGCCGCCCCGGCTTAATGTGTGAGTACACCGGGCGAAAAGATGACCCGCAGAGGCACAGTCGCAATGATATTCCAGAAGACGTTGCCGAAGAAGAAACCAAGGCTCTGTTAAAAGAGAGCCTGGCAGATTGTGGAAGAACCGGGCTAGCCCCGTTCTGCAAGACCAATCCAGCCCCAGCGGTAAGCCGCTGACTTTAACCTTTCCACTTCTTTTACATGTCACCTTGCTCTGAACCATTTTAAGAGTTCATTACTGTATTTCTCAGGCTGATGACAAGTTCTGGCGGGTCAAGTATGACCATGAGGCGGCCAAGAAGGCGAGGAAGGCGAAGAAAGCCGCCAAGAAAGCCGCCCCTCGCAAAAAGGGAAGCAGACCCACTGCTTCGGAGCTGCTGCAATTAAGCGACAGCTCCGAGTCTGAGGTAACCCTTAAACCTTTAAACTCCTGCCATATTTGTCGTTTGCTGCTGTCTGCCTTATCAACATTTTGCTTATTGACAGGATGACACCGGCGCCAGTAACCCGGTGATTGAAGAGGTAACATCACTTTCCTCCGACTCGGAGCCTTTGCCGCAGCTGAAAGTCCGAAGAGTAACCCGGAAAGTAAGCTTTTCTCATCCATTAGCTCATCAAGACCCTCAATTTCTTTTGAAGCAACAGGTCCATGAAAGCCGGCGTCACACCCGGGCCCGCAAGGACGCCGACCTCTCCACCGGGTTACCCGACGCAACAAGGAAGCGTCGTACTGAGGTTTTTTCTCACCTGTACCCTTTTCATCCGTTGGCGGGTGTCATCCGTCAGCCACTCAACTCTTCTGACTCCAATTACCAGGATACCCCCCCTCTTCGGGTGACTCCATGCAGTCAAGTCTGCCGGCCTTCAAAACTGCACCCGGGTAATAATAATCTCCTTACATTATCTGTCTGTACTTACTCTTTGTATACCTAACACTTTTGTCTTCTCAGTGCCCAGGCAAAGCTCACCAAAAGAGCAAAGAAGACCAGGTCAGCCGGAGTGCCAGACTTGCCTGAACCGGAGACGACAGCTCAAGAGCCGCCAGCCGCCTCCGCCGTCGAAGCCACCATTCCCATGGACACGGCGCCTGAAGCCCCTGCCCCGACCACCAAGACAACGACCGAAGCATCAGCTAACCCGGAGGCCTCCGGCTCAGCCCCACCAGCTAACGACCCGGACGTGGTAATTACCCGGACGGAGTATGTTGAGCCGGGGAGGCCGACCGCGCTGGCCAAATGCTCCGCCAAGGGGGAGTTGCTGCAACCCCACCGGGTGAATCTGGATCTCTCCAGCTACACCGACTTAAGCATTGGAGAGCTCGTCTCAGGCTACATCAGCCAAGTTCACAAGAGCCGGGACGCCGAGATCGCTATAGTCAACCAGATCCAACAAAAATCTGAGGTAACCTTCTGCTGTCTTCTTACTTTCTGCATAGTGATCCTTGTCATTCTAGCCCCCAAGTCTATGACTTATACATGAATATGTCGTAGACTTAGATTCCGGTTTACTTAACTGAACCGGCAGTACGTAGATAGATACATTCAATATGCATTAGCCCCCAAGTGCCAAGTGTCTTTGCTTGGAAAGTGCTTGGGACTTATAGAATGACTGTTAATAACCCGGAAATATATGCAGGCTGCTGGCAAGAAATTTGAATCGGACCTTGCGGATCTCAAGAGCCGGCTAAAGACACAAGAGATGGAGACCCGGAAGGCTAACGCCAAGTTTGTCTCTAGCATCGCCGCTCAGGAGAAACTGAAGACCGAATTCGATGCTGAGCGGAAGGCCTGGGCTGAGGAGAAAGCCGCACTGGTGACCCGGGCAGAACAGGCGGAGAAGGCCCTCACTGAGAAGACCGCTGAGCTCTCCGGCCTAAAGCGCCAGGTTTCCCAAATGGTGGCTGCTATCTTCGGTAAGTCGCCGCGCCGGCTTTCATCAAGTCTGTACATGTTATGATTCATTCGTGTCACCGGCTTACCTGATCTTTATTTAAACAGGTCCCAGGAGTGCCAACCTCAACCAGAGCGTGGTCACCAAGTTAAAGGCCGTATACACCCTGGTGGAACAACTCTACACCGGGTCACAGCGCGCCTTAGCTGTGGTGGCCCTATCCAACGAGGTGCCAACCCATCTGGCCGAAGTCCTGCGCCGGCTCGCGGTTCTGCCATAGCGGATCCAGGAGCTACGCCGAGCCTCCACAAGATCCGGGGCAATTGCCGCGCTGAGCCGGGCCAAAGCATTCCTGCCGGAGCTAGACCCGGCAGACATCGCCCTGGGTTACCCAAGCCTAAAGGAAGACGGCTCCGCCTTCGACCAGAAGGACTTCGCGGCATGTGTGAAGGCTGTGCGCCCGGTGGCCACCATCATCGGGAACGACACCGACTTAACCAAGTATCAGCCGGGGTACAACACGGAGAATCAGAGGATTCCAACCCCTCGCTATGAGGCTCTTAGTCTGATTCCTCCGGCTCGCCAGCACACCTTCGCCCCCGAGATTGACCCGGCCAGGTTAATTGACGAAGAAGCCCAGTTCGAAGCTCTCAGCGGCATCAACTGGAAGTCGTCAACCTTCGAGGTCTTGGGATCAGCCGGAGCAGAAGACGAGCCGGGGACTTCGACTCAGCAGGCGTCATAAAGCGGCTGGCGGTTCACCGAACAACGCTCCACCCTTTAGACTTTGAAGGATTTTTGTAATAGCATAAGTGCAACAATTTATCTCTGCCGTGCCATCGTGCACGTAATGAATGCTGAAACCCCTTGAAGTTATTCTTTTGGTGCTCCTCCGGGTCATAGTTATCCCTTTGTCCTTCTCAACCTTAAAAAGTACCTTCAAGTATCTGCATAGAAAGGCAAATCACAAGTCTCAAGGCGGCTTACCGCCCTGAGAATCAGGTGTTTGAGATGGATAACCCGGAATACGAACCAAAAAGACTGGTCGTTAACTATACTCTGAACATAGCCGTGATAACACACTTAACGGCCTGTAAGCATACTTCCGGTTTAAATAACCCGGGTAACTTGGTTGGTACCTTAATTCGAATTTACCTGTCTTTGATGACATCCATGATGCTCAACTAACAAGATAAACCAAAATTAAACCGGCAAGTGAGACCCGGCAGCGCATACCTTGACACGATCAAAGTAGACTTGTGATAAAGTACAAAAACTTGGGGCTTCCGGTTCGAATACGACCAGAAACCCGGTCCAAAGGGGTTAAGCTAAGATTCGGATGCGATCACGTAGCCCCCAGTGGGTGTGGCGATGCCAATCAAAAGGGTATCGACAGCTATGTTCTCTTTGGTTCGAATACGACCCATGTTTGAACAGGAAGCCCCCAAGTGACTCTGAAAATTGTTTAACGACGCCGATTCGAATACGATCCACGTCGGTTCTCAGAGGGGTTATACTATGATTCAAATATGACCAAAGGCAACCTCCCAATGAGCTCGGCACTTTTGCCAATCAAATGGGTATCGACAGCTGTGTTCTCTTTGGTTCGAATACGACCCATGTTTGAACAGGAAGCCCCCAAGTGACCTTACTGCTTACGGCTAGATTCGAATACGATCATAAGCCGGATCCTCCTTTCAAATTAGCATGTAAAAAATGACACACACATAATTGGAGGAGAAAAAGGACAGAGGTCCTGCTTTATTGCTTATCATAATATATACATGTCTGAGATAAATATGTACACCACGAGAGCCAGCAGCTCAAGTGTAGTAAGGCCGAAGCTGAGCTATATTCCATGGCCGACGGGTCTCCTCCTCAGATTTACGAGAATCCTTATGTTCCCGAATATCAATGAGATAATATGACCCGTTGTGCAAGTTCTTACTGACCACAAAGGGCCCTTCCCAAGGCGGGGATAACTTGTGTGCATCAGTTTGATCCTGGATGAGCCGGAGCACAAGGTCGCCTTCCTGGAAGACCCGGGATTTGACCCGGCAGCTATGATAACGGCGCAGGTCTTGTTGGTAAATCGCTGAACGGGCTGCCGCCACATCACGTTGTTCGTCCAACAAGTCCAGAGCATCTTGGCGCGCTTGTTCATTATCCGTCTCAACATAAGCCGCCACACGAGGCGAATCATGACGGATGTCGCTGGGGAGGACTGCTTCTGCTCCATAAACCATGAAGAAAGGCGTGAAGCCAGTAGACCTGTTAGGAGTAGTGTTGATGCTCCATAAGACGGAGGGCAGCTCCTCCACCCAACAGCCCGGCGTCCATTGCAAAGGGACCAAAAGCCGGGGTTTGATGCCCTTCGGAATCTCCTGGTTAGCTCTCTCAGCTTGACCATTGGATTGAGGGTGAGCCACTGAGGAAACATCAAGTCGGATATGCTCCCGTTGACAAAATTCTTCCATAGCGCCCTTGGATAAATTGGTGCCATTGTCAGTTATGATGCTGTGCGGAAAGCCGTAGCGGAAAATCACCTTTTTCATAAATTGAACCGCCGTGGCTGCATCGCACTTGCTAACTGGCTCAGCCTCCACCCACTTCGTGAATTTGTCAACGGCCACCAAGAGGTGGGTCTTCTTATCCTTGGATCGTTTAAAAGGCCCAACCATATCAAGCCCCCAGACCGCAAAGGGCCAAGTGATTGGGATCATCCTCAACTCCTGAGCCGGCACATGAGCCCGTCGTGAGAACCTTTGGCAACCATCGCACTTACTGACCAAGTCCTCTGCATCAGCATGAGCCGTCAGCCAATAAAAACCATGACGGAAAGCCTTGGCTACAAGAGATTTTGAACCGGCATGATGGCCACAATCCCCCTCATGGATCTCGCGCAAGATCTCTTGACCTTCCTCAGGGGAGATACAACGCTGAAATGCCCCTAAAACATTGATGTAACTCGCCATCAATGACAACCATTGACTTAGCCCGCCGGGTTACTTGCCTGGCCAGAGTTTCATCCTCAGGCAACTCCCCCCGGGTTATATAAGCCAAATATGGCATTGTCCAGTCTGGTATGACATGAAGAGCCACCACCAGTCGTGCCTCCGGGTCAGGGATAGCCAAGTCCTCTTCTGTAGGCAACTTAACCGAGGGGTTATACAAGACATCCAAGAAAATGTTAGGCGGCACCGGCTTTCGCTGAGAGCCTAACCGGCTTAAAGCATCAGCCGCCTCATTTTTCCTGCAATCAATGTGCTCCACTTGGTATCCCTGAAAATGCCCAGCAATAGCATCAACCTCGCGACGATAAGCCGCCATGAGAGGATCCTTAGAATCCCGGGTGCCTGACACTTGTTGAGCCACCAAATCTGAGTCCCCAAAGCACCTTACTCGGCTTAAGCTCATCTCCTTAGCCACCCGAAGACCGTGGAGCAAAGCTTCGTATTCAGCCGCATTGTTAGTGCAAGGAAACATCAACCGTAGCACGTAATGGAACTTGTCACCTTTTGGGGAAGCCAATACAACACCAGCTCCCGAGCCCTCCAACTGTCTGGACCCGTCGAAGTGGATAGTCCAATAAGTGTTATCCGGCTTTTGCTCAGGCACTTGAGACTCCGTCCAATCATTGATGAAATCCACCAAAGCCTGAGATTTAACAGCAGTGCGCGGCACATATTTGAGGCCGTGAGGTCCAAGTTCTATAGCCCACTTAGCGATTCTCCCTGTAGCCTCTCTGTTCTGGATAATATCACCAAGGGGGGCAGAACTGACCACAGTGATGGGATGACCCTGAAAATAATGTTTGAGCTTCCGGCTTGCCATGAACACACCGTATACAAGCTTCTGCCAATGCGGGTACCGCTGCTTGGACTCAATGAGCACCTCGCTAACATAATACGCCGGCCGCTGAACCGGATGCTCCTTACCCGCCTCCTTGCGCTCCACTACAATAGCCACGCTGACGGCTCGTGCATTTGCCGCTAAATACAGTAGCAAGGGCTCCTTATCAACCGGAGCAGCAAGGACGGGGGGCTCTGCCAGTTGCTTTCTCAAATCCTCGAAAGCGGTATTGGCTGCATCATTCCAGATAAAGCTATCAGTCTTCTTCATCAACTGATAAAGGGGCATAGCCTTCTCACCCAAACGGCTTATTAACCGGCTTAAAGCAGCAATGCGACCCGCCAAACGCTGAACGTCATTTATACATGCCGGCTTAGCCAGGGAGGTGATAGCCTTGATCTTCTCCGGGTTAGCCTCAATGCCTCTGTCAGAAACCAAGAAGCCCAATAGTTTGCCTGCAGGAACACCAAAAACACACTTGGCCGGGTTAAGCATCATCTTGTAGACTCGGAGATTATCGAAGGTTTCCCTTAAGTCATCTATCAGGGTTTCCTCCTTGATGGATTTAACCAAAATATCATCCACGTAGGCGTGAACATTGCGCCCGATCTGTTTATGAAGACAATTCTGCACACAACGCTGGTAAGTCGCCTGTGCACACTTGAGTCCAAAAGGCATAGACACATAGCAGAAGGCTCCAAAGGGAGTGATGAACGCCGTCTTCTCCTGGTCCTTAACTGCCATCTTAATCTGATGATACCCGGAATAGGCATCCAAGAAACTTAAGCGTGCACAACCTGCCGTAGCATCAATGATTTGATCAATACGGGGGAGAGCAAAAGGATCAGCCGGGCACGCCTTGTTCAAGTCCGTGTAGTCCACACACATCCGCCAGGTGCCGTTCTTCTTGAGTACGAGCACCGGGTTAGCCAACCACTCCGGGTGAAAAACCTCAACAATGAACCCGGCCGCCAAGAGCCGGGCCACTTCTTCGCCGATAGCTTTCCGCCTTTCCTCGTTAAACCGTCGAAGGAACTGTCTGACCGGCTTAAATTTTGGATCAATATTGAGAGTGTGCTCAGCGAGTTCTCTAGGTACACCTGGCATGTCAGAAGGTTTCCATGCGAAGATGTCCCTGTTCTCACGGATGAACTCGATGAGCGCGCTTTCCTATTTTGGGTCCAGATTTGCACTAATGCTAAACTGCTGAGACGAGTCACCTGGAACAAAATCAACAAGTTTAGTCTCATCAGCTGATTTAAATTTCATTGCTGGTTCATTCTCTGTGGTTGGCTTTTTCAGAGAGGTCATATCTGTTGGGTTAACATTGTCTTTATAAAATTTCAACTCTTCTGTGGCACAAACAGACTCTGCATAAGCTGCGTCACCTTCCTCACACTCCAGAGCCACTTTCCGGCTGCCGTGAACCGTAATGGTCCCGTTGTGACCCGGCATCTTGAGCTGTAAGTACACATAACACGGCCGTGCCATGAACTTGGCGTAAGCCGGCCGTCCAAATATAGCGTGGTATGGACTTCTTATCTTGACCACCTCAAAGGTCAACTTCTCCACCCTGTAGTTGTTCTCATCACCAAAAGCCACTTCCAGTTCGATCTTGCCAACTGGATAAGCCGACTTACCAGGTACCACACCATGGAAGATAGTATTTGACTGGCTGAGGTTCTTATCGACTAGCCCCATACGATGGAAAGTCTCATAATAGAGGATGTTGATGCTGCTGCCTCCATCCATGAGTACTTTTGTGAACTTATAACCTCCCACCTGGGGAGCCACCACTAAGGCCAGGTGGCCCGGGTTATCCACCCGGGGGGGTGATCCTCCCTACTCCACACTATGGGCTACTCAGACCACCGTAAGTAGCGTGGAACCGCCGGCTCAACAGCATTAACCGCCCTCTTGTGAAGCTTCTCGTCTCGTTTGCACAAGCTAGTGGTGAACACGTGATACTGTCCACCGCTAAGCTGCTTTGGGTTGGTCTGATAACCCCCCTGCTGCTGTTGATGACCCTGACCAGACTGCTGATTAAAGCCCCCTTGACCGTTCTGAGGACCGGAATTTGAACCGCCGCCCGGGCCATGAAAGCCGCCGGCGCCTGAGCCGCCACCCGGACCATTGTAGTTTTTAAAGGCCTTCATGGTAGCACAATCCTTCCACAGATGAGTCGCTGGCTTCTCTCTAGAGCCGTGTCTCGGACAAGGTTCGTTCAACAGCTGCTCCAGAGAAGGTCCTGACCCGCCGCCTCGGGGAGGGGGCCTCCCCTTGCGTCGCTGGTTATTACCTTGAGAGTTGGTGTTGGCCACAAACTCTAGGCTGCCATCGGCCTTGCGCTTGCCTCCTCCTTGGTTCCCCGGGTTAAACTGAGGACCCTTGCCATTGCCGTTCTTCTTTCCCTTCCCTGCCCTTTCATCATCTGAAGGGGGATCCTTGGTACCATCAGAATCGGCGTACTTGACAAGAGCCGCCATTAGTGTACCCATATCAGTGCAGTCCCGTTTAAGCCGCCCAAGTTTCATCTTTAGGGGCACAAAGCGACAGTTTTGTTCCAACATTAAGACTGCAGAGCCGGCATCCATCTTATCCGATGAATGTATGATCTCCTTGACCCGGCGAACCCAATGGGTCGTGGATTCACCTTCTTGCTGCTTACAGTTAGTCAAATCCACAATTGACATAGATTGCCTGCAGGTATCTTTGAAGTTTTGAATGAACCGGGCTTTCAGCTCAGCCCAAGACCCAATGGAGTTTGGTGGTAGCCCTTTTAACCACGTGCGGGCAGTTCCATCTAACATCATGGTAAAATATTTGGCCATGGCCGCCTCACTGACCTCTAGCAATTCCATAGCCATCTCATAACTCTCAATCCAGGCGGCAGGCTGTAAGTCTGCTGTATAGTTAGGCACCTTCCGAGGGCCCTTGAAGTCCTTAGGTAGACGTTCATTGCGGATGGCTGGCACCAAACAAGGGACACCCCCAGTCCTAGTAGAAATTCCCACATCAACGGACGTCGTTGGATACGCCGGGGGGGTCTGGTAAGCCGTCAATTGAGGCGCCTGCTCCGCCTCTCGCCGCGCTTGGTCTGCTGAGTAGAAGGCTCCAATATGAGCCGGGCCATGGCCAGGGGGCGGGTCATGGCGTCGGACATTGCTTGAGCCGGTTGCTGAGACCATGTGCCGGCTGTAACTCGGGCTCTGGCCTGGGCGAGGAGTTGAGTGGATCCTGTCCCGGCTGTAGGAGTACGCCTCTTGCTGCACCAGAGCCGTCTGCAGGAGTTCCCTGACCCGGCGGGTTTCGATGGCCGCCGGGGAGTCGCCGTCCACGGGGAGAGCCGCCAGTCGTGCTGCCGCCGCCACCATGTTCTCCAGCGGGTTATCATAGTGACCCGGGGGTATTGGCACATACTGAGGCGGGGGAGGGGGCACCTGGGGAGGCCCCATCACCCGTGGCTGAATAAGGGGTCCCGACCCGGGCGCAATGATCCCTGGCGGGTTACTAGACCCTACACCCGGCGTGTTGAAGAGATTGCGTGGATCGTAAACCGGCGGGAGTCGAGACTGGGCCTTTTGATGCCTCCTTCTCATGACCTCGTTGGCCGCGTTTTGATCCATCGTGAGTTGTAAGGACTGCGCCTGAATCAACTGAGTCCGGGCGTCGAGAGCTGCCCGCTCCGCAGCCAGCCTGATCCCTTCCGCTGCCAGATCCTCTTTAGCCTTTATCAGATCCAATTTCAACTATGCCACCTCCGCATCATGCTGGGCTTGATCCGCCGGGTCGACCGCGGCAGTTAACAGGGCCGTCATCTTGTCCGTGAGATCCATCAGCACCTGAGCCGGGGAAGGCACCGGGTTTCCCGATCCGGCAGCGGGGTTCTGAACAGGCTGCGCACCGGCCATAAAAACTCCAACCTGATTTGGCGGTTCAAAAAGGTCCGGAATACTGTCGCCGTCGGAACAGCCCATGAACCTGCCCTCTTGAAGTTGGTACAATGAGTTCGATTCATCAGTGGCCGACTCGCCGTCAGAGCCGGCGGCCGCCTCATCACCAGACCCGGATGGATCAGAGGGTCCTCCATGGATGCATCCCACAAAGGCGCGCCTTAAGGCAGGCCGGGCCCGGGCGGGTCGTGCGCGCTGAGCCGTTTCGATGAGATCGGTGCAGAGATCCGGCTCGGGGCCTGGCTCACCAATCTTGCTAATGAAGACATGAATTCCGCCGAAGGGGACCCGGTACCCGTACCCAATTGAGTCGGCGTCGGGGCCCCAGTCCTCGTCGTCGATGTAGAGCTTGCCGCGACGACTCTTGGTCATCCGGCCTACGGCGTATCCCTTGAGCCCTTCGAAGCGGCCCTTCAAGAACTCAAATCCGCCGTGCGCTGGCCCCACGGTGGGCGCCAACTGTCGTGGAATTGTCACGGCAGATGTCCTTGAACTAGGACTTAGTCGTGGAGCCATCGCAATTTGGAAGCTTGAAGGGGTTATGCGGGACAAGGAACACGAGGATTTATACTGGTTCGGCCCCTTACGGTGAAGGTAAAAGCCTACGTCCAGTTCGAGGTGTTATTGATTAGGGTTACGATCGCCAG
Organism: Triticum aestivum; assembly: GCF_018294505.1. Lineage (NCBI taxonomy): Eukaryota > Viridiplantae > Streptophyta > Magnoliopsida > Poales > Poaceae > Triticum > Triticum aestivum. The sequence continues at coordinate 435,613,499 of NC_057814.1, forward strand.
GGAGCTAAACAGCTATGCCCGGTTCTCGATGAGGTTGTTGTCGTCCCTAAACCGCTGCCGGGTCCTCCCTTTATATAGGGAGGCTGACGCCCAGCAGCCCTTAGAGTCCCGGCCGGCTCATAAGAGCGTCCGGCTCGGACTCTGAACAATACTTGCCTTACACTACAAGCCTACTATAACAATGATTGTAACTACAGGCTTTAAGCCATATCCGAGTCTCAGCCCATCTCTGGCCCATTATCTTGACACTTAGCTCCGGGCTTCTGGCAATGACCCTTAGAATAACCCGGCCCTCCTGGCGGGTGACTCCAAGGTCTATATCCTCAACAACCATGGTTATACCCGAAGCCAAATCCAAGACCGCAGGCGCGAACGTCACCGCGAAAAATGAGCCATGGGTACTGGCTTCCCAAGTGGACCAATGCTTCTTCATTACCGACCCATCAAAGCCCAGTCGTGTTGTCGTGAGGAGAGGCAAAAGGAAGATCATCGGAATGGATGGAGTCGCCAATGAGCAAGACTTCGACAAGTACGGCGACCCGAAGATGGAACATGACGACGACGATGAAGTATTAGCATACACCACAAGAACAAGCAGGACCACCCTACCTAAAGGACATCTGTTCAAGAGAAGAACTCCATTTACGAAAAATAAGGGCAAGAAAATTGTGAACAGATAGCTAGCTAAGATCGATTGTATTTAAATTGTAGCCTTCATTTCTCGATTGTATTTCATGGGCACCATCTCCCCCGCTCCACCGGCCGCCGCCGCCGACCCCCCGCACCCTCCCCCACTCCACCGCCGCCGACGACCCACCGCACCCTCCCCCGCTCCACCGGCCGTCGCCGACGACCCCCCGCACCCTCTCCCCCGCACCCTCCCCGGCCCGCTCCACCGTCACAAATGAATGCAACTAAATTTGCAAAAAAAAGCAAATTTGATTATA
>NC_057814.1:435614455-435615123 GCF_018294505.1 Triticum aestivum
CCGACGACCCCCCGCACCCTCTCCCCCGCACCCTCCCCGGCCCGCTCCACCGTCACAAATGAATGAAACTAAATTTGCAAAAAAAACATTTGATTATATTTTCAAATAACAAATTTGATGATATTTTTTAAAAAATCATTACTGTTTTTATAAAAAAAATATTACTGTTATGATTTAAGCAAGTTCGAACATATTTAAACACAAATAAATATCAAACAGCATTTTAAATGCATAAAAATAAAAATTGGGGAGCCTGGGAATCGAACCCAAGACCTCCTAGTGTGTGTGCTGCGTGCTGACCAGTCGGGCTAGTGGGCGTGTTCTGATGGAGATAGGGTTAGGTGGAATATAACCTGACCAGTCGGGCTAGTAAGTAAAACAAAATTCTAATGGCGCACCAGGGGGAGGTGCGCCATTAGAATCGACGTACTTATGGCGCACCAGGGGGAGGTGCGCCATTAGAATCGACGTACTTGTTCCCCTCGCACTGTCGCCTCCCTCCCTCCCTCCCTCGCTAGATCCCCCACTCCTCGACCCCAACCGTACGCCGCCGCCCCCTTGCTCCGCCCCCTCCGCCCGCCGCGCCTGCACGTCGTCCGCCGCTGTGGTCTTGCGCTGCCTCGACGCCGCCGCCCCGACCCCCGCCGGACTCCACCCCCGCCCCAGCA
>NC_057814.1:435615204-435623754 GCF_018294505.1 Triticum aestivum
GTCCCCTCCCTCCCTTCCCCCATCCCCCTAGCTTCTCCTCCTCCTCCTCTCACCACCCGTGCCTTCTTCTGCTCGGAAGCTCAAGAAGGCGGCCAAGGACGCCGACGACATCACGGGCCCCTTCCTCCGGATCGCCGCCCGCAGCCTGCTCGACGCCGGCGTCCTCTAGGTGATTCCTCCTCTCTCCTCCCCTCCTTCCCCCTAGGTTTCTCTCCCCGCCGGCGTCCTCTAGGTTTTTCACAATGTACACTCAAAACTAATGACTCTGAATCTCTGCTACTGAAAATCATACATTTCAGATGTGACACTGTTTGGACATTTGTAAAATCCAGTGCTTGTGTATCTGTTGTTTGGATTAACAATTATGAATAGCACATCCTAGGACATGAACTAGAATTATGAACAGGACATCCTAGGAGTAGATGAACATTTTGTGGTTCTGCTAGGACTTGCTCCAGATTTTTTAACCCTAGGATTTCTTTTCTTTTAGTTCTTTTCTTACAGCAAATTTACTGAAAATTCAGAAACTTGGAGTAACCTGTGGACTGTACTTTTGTGATCTCCTACTCCTGAATCTTACTACTACAAGCACAAGCAGTACAAATAAGACTAGAATTTACTCTGAATTTTGACAGTAAGAAGAAGAATGAAAATGCAAGGAGTAAATAAGAATAATAATAAGAATTTTACTTATGATATGATGATGAGGCACATCACTAGCAGACAACTGCCAAGAATGCAGGACTATTTTACTCTGCCTAAGAATATGCATGTCTTGTTTTCTGGTTATGGATATTGTGTAGTACTACATATCTTTTTTTTTGTAATATAATGCTTACCAAAGGTTTCAATATTTTGCTGTTACCATTGTTCTTTGAGCATAATTCTTTTTCATTTCCTACTATCCTTATTCTAATTCTCTTAAATTGCTATGTTGTGTGTAATAGAATTAGATCTTGGATCTGCTAGTGGACTTTGGGAGTTTGTTTACCTGGCACCATTCAGTCAAGTAGCCATTCATGTGAACTTTTATTTTGTCCATACGAAAGTAGAGGACCATATGGTCTGTGGCCTTTTCATCCATCATTTACACTGTGAATCCAACACCAGTGGTGCTGCTTTGTTTCTGTGATCACATTGTGGTGCCCGGCACATTTTCCCCATCACTTCATTACCCCTTTCTCCTAAAATGTTGATTAATTTCCGTTTCGGTTGAGATTGGGGCCCTCCTAGGTCAAGAAAATTAGCAAAGGTCATGCCCAATTTTCTTGACCTAGAAGGTGCCCGATTCTCAACCGAAACAAAAATTAATCAGCATGTATCTTGGCATCAACCAATAGTAGTGATCTAGTGCTTTAGTGGTTGGATTAGTTTAGTATTTTTTTCACACACTCAGACACCCTTGCTTGCCATGTGTGTGAGAGAGATAGTGAGAGGAGACAAGAAGAAGGGGGTTAGGAAGATGTTGCCTGCTCATTAAAGCTAACCATCTCCCCCTTTTCACCCCTTTTCCTTTCTCTTTTGTGGGTTGCAAGGAAGCTACTGGTTCCATCCCACAACACCTAGCAACAACACACTAACAGGTTCCATCCCAAAACACCTAGGCAATATCACAAACATCTCTCAATTGTTCCTTGACAATAACCATCTTTTTGGCGACATTCCTCGAGAATTAGGTTATTTGGTCAACTTAGAGATCTTGTTCCTTGACAATAACCAACTTTTTGACCAAACTTTTTTCCTATTTAGAGCGAAACATGGCCCACAACGATGAGGCCGGCGGTTCGGGCGGCAAGCAATTCTGGGAGCTGTCCCAGGAGATGGAGGAAGAACCTCACCGCTATGAGGACGCCGCGGAAGACACCGATCCTGACTACACAACCCCTAGTGGCGTCGGGGATGACACCACTGATGGTGCCGCCGAGGATGCCACCACTGATGATGGCGGCGCACGCACAGATGGCAGCCAACCGAAGAGGCAACGGAAGGACCGGTGCCCGAACGTGCTCGGCACCGTCAAGGAGGAATTTACTGAAGTGAACTCCGACGGGCATCCAACGGCGCCCAAACATGTAGTCAAGGGGTACTCGGTTCAGCTCGGGTGCATTCTCTGGAGCACCGTCTCGATCAACACCGAGAACCTAAGGCATAAGGACCGAGGGAATTTGCGCTGCCTCCTCTTCACGAAGCTGCACGAACGATACAAGTTCCCCAATGAGTTTGCAAACACACGCCTCTCAGGGAATAAAGTGAACAGTGCCGCCCTCACGAGGATGAGCACGGCCCTGTCTACATGGAGAAGCACGGTGAAGGCAATGATTGAAAAAGGTGATAGTTATGAGAAGATCAAGGCGAAATATCCTTTGATGAGCGAAGATGACTACAAGGAGTTCAAGATCAAGTGCGAGAGCAGCGCAACCTCCGAATCAAGTCAGTGGGGGAAATAAATGCGGCAGTTGAACTTAGGGGTCCACCAACTCGGTCCCGGCGGTTATAGAGTGGCGGAGCCTATATGGGACAAGGAGGACGCGGAGCGTGCCGAGCAAGGCCTACCGCCCCGCTTTGAGAAATTCCCTGACAAGCAGACCAGGAACTTTGTCAGGGCCCGGTACAAGGAGGACCCGGTAACAAAGGAGCTTACCACGGATCCGAAGACCAAGGCGCTTGAGAAAGTTCTGGTAAGGAATACACCCCCGCGTAATTAGCTACATATATGGTTGCATTCTAGTTAATGAAGCCAAATTTCTAAATGGTTCACATTCCTTCCGCAGGAGGCTGAAAGCAGTAGCGCGGGGTCATCTCAGAGCTCCCCTTTTGACACCCCTTTAAATAGGGCGTTGAACGTAATGAAAAACAAGGATAAGCTCAGTAAGCCGTCGTCAGCTGGTCGTGTGGCCGGCAAAGGCTTGTCCACAAAATGGTCGTCATACTATACCGCTGGTGGGCGAAAGGAGAAAAAGACCAGCTCGGAAAGCCAGTCGCGCGAGGTTCAAGAACTCAAGGCACAGGTGGCGCGGATTCCGGAGATTGTCCAAGAGCAAGTGCAACAACAACTGGGAACGACGCTCACCGCCATTGTGCCTACCTTGATTCAGGGGCTGACGACGTGGATTGCGGGTGGCCAACAGGGGCCTCCCCCGGTTCCCAGCTTCACGGCCAGCAACTCGCACAACGCGCAGGCGGCGCCATTGGTGTCTCCGGCGGAGGCGGTATTCGTGTCTCCGGCGCCGGCACGGGCATTGGAGCTTAATGCACCTGGGTGTACGCCGGCCGGCACCTCGCCAGCAAGCGGCCCCTCCGTCAGTTGCACGCGCACGCCCGCCGTTGGCGGTGCCTCGACATTAGCCGAGCTCGACGGCATCATGGTAACTAAGCCTCTCGGCCGATGACTTCATCTCCTTGCCTTTGACTGGGCATCCCTGACGCCCTACATGTTTTCGCAGGGCGCCACCGATGTTCCTTGCACTCTCCTGCACTTCGTGGGCAGCGAGTTGGTCGATGTCGCCAAGGGCAGAATCGTTCAACCGGGCAACCGCGTGTTCCACGGTAATCCGATGCCACCCACCTTCTATAGGGTTGAACTGGTTCGGGTACTGCCAGGCTGCGACGAGTTGTTACCTCCGATTCGACCCGCTGGGGCCGACGAAGATGATGTGATGACCCTCAGCGCCTGTGTAAGCTGGCCCCTGCTTTGGCCGAAGAGCCAGATTCGTTTGGGGGCGGGGGACACCACCCCACAGACAAGACCGCCAGTCGTGCCAGCGCCAAGCCATGGCAAGAACGCCGCAACGCTACCGGACCTGCCGGACATCCCTATGGCATAGGATCCGAACATGCATATGGCACAGGATCCGGACGACAACGACAACGACGATGGTACATTTACCAACGTCGATAAGTACTTTGCCGAACATGGGTATGGTGACGAGTTCTGCGGGCCTCCTTCTCAAGAACCCAACCCTCAAAAAGACGATCGCGATCTAGCTGGTACGGCGGAGAAACCCAATTGCAACAGGCGTCGTCTGGCGTTCAGTTCTCAGGAGACGCCTCCAGCTGCCGCCTTCACCGAGCCTCAGATAGCTGAGGTGCCAAATATTATCAGCCCCAACACGCTCAAGAAGGCGGTCTGTGAGCAGAACTCGATCCCATTACAGCAGATCAAGAAGAAGGGACGGAAACGAAAGACTAACAAGGGCGCCAGTGCGAGCCAACCGGCACCGAGTACGATCCGTGCTCAGGACGGACCACCTTCACCTAAGGATATCTCGAGGAGGGTGCATGTGGCGGGTAGGCCGATGCTACCGACAAATATGCTCAATGCTGCAACCGGTGCTATGCGGAGTCTGCATGAAAGTGTTCTTTCTTTGGAGAAGCGGCGTCTCAGAGAGAATGATGTGGCATACCCGGTTTTCGTGGCCAAGGTGCCAGAGGGCAAGGGCTTTGTGGATAGCGTCGTCGGGGGTACGATCGTCCTGTGATTTGATGACATCTTTGCTATGCTTAACCTTCATCCGCTGCACTACACCTTCGTTCGGCTGTTTTCGCTGAGTATGGAGATGCGGATCATTAGAGACAAGACCCCAGACATTGTGATAGTCGACCCCTTCTACATGCGTGCCAAGATCTTGGGCAGCGCTGGGGACCGGCAAGTCGCGAGTTCACACCTCGAAGGCGTCATTCTGGCAAACCCAGATAAGGATAACTTCCTCGTGCCTTACTTTCCCGAGTAAGTCATCTCCTAACCGCCCCATAACATATGATTTCTTAGATTTCAATCGTTCTTTTTTTTCTAACATTCCGTGTTCTGTGCAGTGGCACACATTGCACACTCATCCTCTTAAGCCCGAAATATTCCATGGCCACGTATCTCGACCCGGACCGTGACTCCAAGATAGACTACACAAATATCAAGAAAGTTCTTGATGATGCTCTCCCCGGCTACGCCGCATCTGGAGGCACCTTTAGGAGGCCAGTTCGTAGGTACGGCAGGCACGTGTTCACCCACAATACGACGTTCCCCTGCGTCAAGCAGCCGCCTGGTGGTCAGAAGGATGCCTACTACGCCCTCCATCACATGCGGGCGATCGTGCGGGACCATAATCACCTTCTGCTACCAAATAATCTCAAAGATTGGGCTGCAAGCTTGGGGGCAATCCAGGACGCGGACATCCGACAAGAATTCTTTCGCATCCAGTCGGAGTTTGCAGAAATCATCCATCAAGATGTCCTTCGTACCTCGGGGCAGTTCTACCTCAAATTTCAACCGTCCAACAGCGAGATAGACACAACGCTACAAATGCAGGCTGACAACGCCCGCGACTTCATGACCATCACGACAGACGGCGGCTTCATCCACGCTCCGATCCCATGAGTCGAGTCGAAAGTTGTGATGCTATGTGTAGTTCTGAAACATTCATTAGCTCATGTTGTAATTAAACTGTAGTGAACTTGTATGTCTCTTTGGTTTGGACAGTCGTTCAACTTAGATGTAATCGATGCTATTTGTTAGTAGGACCATGAATCGTGCTATTAATGTCTTGCTTTTCTCTTCCGATCCTTTTGTTGCATACTTATATATTGCTTATGTATTGTCTGTTGTTTGGCTAGTGCATAGAGATGTCGTCGTATGTCGTGTACAAGGGTAAGGTTCCCGGAGTCTATGACGACTGGGAGGAGTGTCGGAGACAGGTTCACCGTTTCAGCGGTAACAGTTACAAAGGGTACACCACTAGGGCGGAGGCGGAATCTAGATACGCGCGCTATCTAGCGGGAGAGAGGAGGGAGCGTTGGAGGAACCGGATGAAGACCAGTTTCATCGCGATGATGCTCATCGTGATGACCGCATCTCTCTTCTATGTGATGGTAGTTTAGATGATCGATATCGACTTGTAATGTGAAGACAAACTCGCTACTCGCGGTCTCGAGACTTGTAATGTTCTATCTTCGTTCGGTCTTTTGAATTCGGAGACTAATATGATGAATTGTATTCGGAGACTAATCTTCTATTGTATTCGATGAATCTGCTGTTGTTGTGTCCTGCTGCTTATTTTCTGTCCAATAATATATTTTGTAATCTGTGCAAAAATCAGAAAAGAAAAAATATAATCCCTAATACACATACTAATGGCGCATCACGCCAACGTGCGCCATTAGTATGCCAAAGGATACTAATGGCGCATCCCAGAGCAGTGCGCCATTAGTATGCCAGAGGGCACTAATGGCGCATCACCCAGCAGTGCGCCATTAGTATGCCGAAGGATACTAATGGCGCATCACACTGCAGTGCGCCATTAGTATGGCAAAGCACATGGGTATATATGGCCCCCTGGGAGGCATACTAATGGCGCACCGTGGCCTATACTAATGGCGCACTGCCCGGTGCGCCATTAGAGTACCAGATACTAATGGCGCACCAGCGGTGCGCCATTAGTAAAAATTACTAGTGGCGTGATGCTAGTGGCGCACCAGTAGTGCGCCATTAGTAAGCAAAAATGGTGCGCCACTAGTAAGCCTTTTTCTAGTAGTGGTCGCCTCGATTGTCGGAGGCTCGTTAATGGCACGTGACGTAACGATGGTTTACCATGATCTTAGAAGATCATGTCACGGCAGTTTACAAGATTATGTGAAGATGTTGAAGAAGAAATTTTCTGAAGTATTGAGGATTGACATGAACCAGTTCAAATCAATCTGGGGCCTAATGTTGGGGATATTACCACTGGGCGTAAACCGGCCAGGAGAGGCCGGGTTAACCCCATAAGTAGTTCATCTGTATCTGAAGTCCATGAAGACAGACGGTGATGCTTCATGAAGGCCCAGGGCCCAAAGCCGGTTTAAGGCCTGTAGACATAAACCGGCATTGATATGTAAACTTGTGTTGTAAGATAGAAGTAGCAGAGACCGAGCCGGACACGATTATGAGCCGGCCTCGGGATTCTGTAAACCGGCGGGCGTCAACCCATGTATATAAGGGGACGACCCGGCGGCGGTTCAAGGACAACAGACAACAACTCGAGACTCAGGCAAAGCGTATTCGCTCCCTGGTCATCGAAACCCCATCAATTCCATCACAACTAGACATAGGCTTTTACCTACATCGTAAGGGGCTGAACTAGTATAAAACTCTCTTGCGTCCCTTTTCCGCTTTAACCCCTTTAAGTTAACCCGTAGCGATGGATCCACGACTAAGTCCTTTGTCTAGGACATGTGCCGTGACAAAACCACGACAAACTGTATCCCAGCCTATGCTTTAATTCTGCTGGAAGTTCTTGATAATCTTTCAATATAATCCCAGCACTGGTAAACAAGAGTGATTTCAACCATACATTTGAAGTGCACAAAAATATATACTATTGAGTGATTCCAGTGAGTGCTTTATCATCTCTTATGGGACTACATGAATAAGCTTTTTTCCTCAGGTTGGTACGGGCCTAAGGCCTTCATCCATATTAGTTTGCTGTCATCTCTATTTGTATCGTGCTACTGTCATGAGAAAATCCTTTATCTTTGCATGTTAAAGTTTTGCAACCTATGATACATGGCAATGCTTTGAGTGTTGAGCTAATTGGCACTGATTAAATAAACTAATACCTCTCTTTAAGCAAGACTACTATGTTGCTAACTTTACCCATTAAGATAATGAGGGTGCTTCTATTTTTAGTGTATGTTTCATCAACTAGTCCCACTATTACAGTAATCTCACTCTCTCAATATATGTGCCAACAGGGATGCTCGATTTTGGTGGAACTGCACAAAAACTTTGGGTGCTTCATTGCCTCGACAGCTTTCGTCCTTTCCTGTCAGTCGCTAATCTAGGCCTGCTTTCTTCCTTTGCTGTCAGTCGCTTCGCTTATCTCGGCTTCCAGTCTGTAACACCCCGGATGTAACTTTCCATATTTGTAACTCCAACTCTTGCCATTTTCGGCTATGTGTTATGAAATTCCCTCCGTGGTTGGGTTTCGTCTTCGATTTTGCATTTTGTTCTTGTCATGCATTTCATATCATGTCATCATGTGCATTGCATTTGCATACGTGTTCGTCTCTTGCATCCGAGCATTTTCCCCGTTGTCCGTTTTGCAATCCGGCACTCCCACCTCCTCCGGCGCACCCCTTTTATTTCTTTTCGTGAGCGGGTGTTGAACGTTCTCGGAATGGACCGAGTCTTGTCAAGTGGCCTTGGTATACCACCGGTAGACCACCGGTCAAGTTTCGTTCCATTTGGAGGTCGTTTGATGCTCCAACGGTTAACCGGGTAACCGCAAAGTCCTTTTGTGTGTTGCAGCAAAAACCCCCTCCAAACAGCCCAAAACCCCTCTAAGTCTCTTCCATTCTCTAGGTCGTTCGATCACGATCGTGTGGGCGAAAACCGTGCTTAATTTGGGTCTCCTAGCTCCCTCTACCTATAAAACACCTCCCCCCTCCGAAATTATTCATAGATCAAACCCTAGTCCCCTTCCCCTCTCCGAGGCCGGACGCGTCCGCCGTCGCCGGACGAAAACCCGCCGCCGCCCGCAGCCAACCGCTGAGCGCCACGTCGGCGCGCCCGCGCCCACA
>NC_057814.1:435624278-435627191 GCF_018294505.1 Triticum aestivum
CGGCGCCTCGCGCGCCCTCCTCCTCCACCGGCACCGCCGCACCCCGCCGCCTCGCCGCCACCCGGGGCCTGCGCCTCCTCCGCCGGCGCCGCGCCCGTCGCCGCCTCCCCGACCGCGCCCGCCTCCGACTCCTCCTCGCCGCCTCCGCTTCCCCTCCGTCGCCGGCCGCCGTCCCCGTCCTCCACTCCGGCAGCCTCGAGCTCGACCTCGGCTAGATCCGATCGAGTCAACGCCGAATGTTGACTCCCCCCTCTCCCCGAAATATTCCAAGTCTTGTTATATTTACAATACATGCTCATGTTCATCGCATCATAACTCTCTGCATATAGCTCCGTTTCGTGCGTGTAATATATCAAAATGTTCGTCTCTAGATGCTCTTCATTTTGTTCCATTAAGCTATGTTCATTTGAGTCCATCTTGATGCCCAAATCTCTAGTGCAAGAGTGCGAGTTGCTGTTATCTGCTATTACTTATCAGTACTTAGGGTTTTGTTATTTTTGTTGCATTTAATCTGTGCATCTTATGGGCATGAGCTCTACATGTGTTTTGATGTATGCCATACCATCTGTACAGAGGTTTATGCCATGTATTTTTGTGATCTCTATGGTGACTAGCACAAGCATGCAAACGAGGCTTCGTAATGTTTCTGTTTTCAGAGTAATTTTACTGTCTGACTGCTGTTATTTTGTTGCTATGTATCCATGTGTCTACAGAGAGATCCATAATTATTTTGCTAATGTTCAGTAAGGATGTTTTGTAGATATTGTTGTAGTTGATCCATTCATGCCCTTGTTTGCAATTATGGAGTGCCATAGCATGACTCAATCTTGCTCTACTTTTCCTATAAAATGTTCTTGGCAGATTGTTTACGTGTTATTCAATTTTGCCAAGCTTTTTGTAGTTGTTCCTTTCATGCTATGTATTTGCTCTTGCCATGGATAGCTTCATAAACATGCCATCTTGCTGTAGATGTGCTTGTTTTTTCATGCATTGCTTTGTGATGAGTGCATCAAGCTCACAAAGATGCCCTCATAATGTTTGTTTCTGCCATGCTCCGTTTTCTGCCAAGTCTGGAACCTGTTAACGAAAGTTGCTATGTTTACATGGTTTCCATCATATCTTCTGGTCATTTTTGGCTTACGGTCAGTAAGGGACTTTTGTCATATGCATTTAGTAGATTCATGCCATGCCTTGTTGTGCTATGTTAAGTTCCCGTAGCGTGCGTTTTTCTTGCTCTGAACATTGCTACCTGATGTTGTTTCAGCCATGTCCAGTAATTTCACCAAGTCTGTGAACCTGATATCTTTTGCACTTTTGCCATGCTTGTTTGAGCCTGTTATGTTGTGATCTAGCCGTAGCTCAGTGTTCATCTTTTGTCAAGCATCTCCTGTAGATTACTGCCGTATGCTTTGTTGCTATGTTGGAGTGTTGTAGCATTGTTACTTGTTGCATTCTAAGTGCTGTAGCATTGTTACTTGTTGTATTCTAAGTAACAATGCTACAGCACTCCAACATAGCAACAAAGCATATGACAGTAATCTACAGGAGATTCTTGACAAAAGATGAACACTGAGCTACGGCTAGATCACAACATAACGGGCTCAAACAAGCATGGCAAAAGTGCAAAAGGTATCAGGTTCACAGACTTAGTGAAATTACTGGACATGGCTGAAACAGTATCAGGTAGCAATGTTCAGAGCAAGAAAAACACATGCTACAGGAACTTAACATAGCAAAACAAGGCATGGCATGAATCTACTAAATGCATATGACAAAAGTCCCTTAATGGCCATAAGCCAAAAAGGACCAGAAGATATGATGGCAACCATGTAAACTTAGCAAGTTTCGTTAACAGGTTCTAGACTTGGCAGAAAACAGAGCATGGCAGAAACAGACATTATGAGGGCATCTTTGTGAGCTTGATGCACTCATCACAAAGCAATGCATGACAAAAAAAAGCACACTTACAGCAAGATGGCATGTTTATGAATCTATCAATGGCAAGAGAAAATACATAGCATGAAAGGAACAACTACAAAAAGCTTGGCAAAATTGAATAACACGTAAACAATCTGCCAGGAACATTTTATAGGAAAAGTAGAAAATAGATTGAGTCATACTATCGCACTCCATAATTGCAAAAAAGGGCATGAATGGATCAACTACAACAATATCTACAAAACATCTTTACTGAAAATCACCAAAATAAGCATGGATTTCTCTGTAGACACATGGATACATAGCAACAAAATAACAGCAGTCACAGACAGCAAAATTACTAAGTCTCTGAAAACAGAAACATTACGAAGTCTAGTTTGCATGCTTGTGCTAGTCACCACAGAGATCACAAAAATACATGGCATACACCTCTGTAAAGATGCCATGGCATACATCAAAACACATGTAGAGCTCATGCCCATAAGATGCACAGATTAAATGCAACAAAAATAACAAAACCCTAAGTACTGATAAGTAACAGCAGATAACAGCAACTAGCACTCTTGCACCAGAGATTTTGGCATCAAAATGGACTCAAATGAACATGGATTAATGGAACAAAATGAAGAGCATCTAGAGAAGAACATTTCGATATATTACATGCACGAAACGGAGCTATATGCAGAGAGTTATGATGCGATGAACATGAGCATGTATTGTAAATATAACAAGACTTGGAATATTTAGGGGAGAGGGGGGAGTCAACCTTCGGCGTTGACTCGATCGGATCTAGCCGAGGTCGAGCTCGAGGCTGCCGGAGTGGAGGACAGGGACGGCGGCTGGCGACGGAGGGGAAGCGGAGGCGGTGAGGAGTCGGAGGCGGGCGCGGTCGGGGAGGCGGCGACGGGCGCGGCGCCGGCGGAGGAGGCGCGGGCCCCGGGCGGCGGCTGGCGACGATGGTGGCGTAGGGCGGCG